>NW_007249217.1:387019-465450 GCF_000164805.1 Carlito syrichta
CCCCCGTTTAGTTCTTGCTGGCATTCAGGAGCATAGTTGTTCTTTTTGCAATTATTTTGTTTCTAGTATTATCACTGAATTATCGTATTAGTTCTAGCAATTTATCTCTAACTTCTCTCTAATTTTCTGTATTGAAAATCATTTTGCCTGTAAAAAGAACAATTTTGCTTTTCCTTTTGAATCCTGATACTTTTTTTCATTTTTTTCCTATATTTCTGCATTAGCTGGGAGCTCTGGGAAAGTTTTCATAGAAGGAATGAGAGCAGGCCTTATTTTTTTTTTCCCATCACACAATTTTACAGTAGTTTTTCTGCTCAAAGATTTTGTATTGCCATAATAGTAATTCATAATCAAGTCTCTATATTATTTATTCTGTTTCTACCTTTTTCAGTTCTTCTTGGCCATCCTCAATTTACATACTCTAGTTATATCTAATTTTCTACAACCAAGTACAGAAACATATCATAAAGTCCATTCCTAGCATTTGGTGAGTTGGGAATTATTTTGTCCCAAGCCTTTGGTGAAACTATCTGGTCTTCGGAGTTTTCTTCTAAAACCCTCTGTTTCCTGAGAAACAAACTACTGGAAACCTATCCTTGTCTGAACTCTCTCATTCTGGGTCCAGTGACCAGTTAATCTTTACCCATTCCTCCTTCTTAGGGAATGTACTAAGGATGTACAGCTACCTCGAATAAGAATCATCTCCTGCCATGTAGTTGCTAGTACCCGTACCATCCATCTAGCTACATTTCTTCAGTAACTAGGTCAGCAATTACCAGATTTATTTTTTTCATCTCTGACAAGCCAGAGGGCTAAAATCATTGAATCACCATGACAATAAATAACTACCGAGGAATAGCTCCTGGCAGAGAGGTAGATGGATCAAAATCTTTGGAGAACTAAGAATAGTTGGGCAAAATGCCCCCAGGATCACCAGGTAATTTCAACATGCCACCGTCTTCTTCCCTCATTTAAGAATCATTGACCTTGAGGAACTTATTTTCTAGTTTTACTCCCCTGAGTCAGAGTATTTGAGTAATAAAACCCAGTCAAATGGAGCCATAGTTCTCTGCGCCTCCTTAAACGCCGTGATTAGGACTGCGGATCATTTCTCTTTTCCACGCATCAAGTTAATACTTGTTACAGCCCATCTCCTCAAGACGTTTTTGAGGCATCAAAGGTCCATGGTTCAGCTTTTGTAGTTGTTGGCAGCAGTTAGACAAAATCGTTCGAAAAGTTTCCATTTATAATGAAACACATTCAAATGATAATCCATAATTACAAATGTTGTGCTACAAATATCATTAAGTAATAAACAATTATTTTGAATTGATAAGATTCTTACTACCCTTGATCTACCTCTTATTACTGTATTATCATATATAAGGAGCAGCAGCCACTCTGAAAATCAATTTAGTCTCACTTCTTTTTAATGTATATCTTGATTATATAAAATACCTTCCTGTTTTTGCAGTTTCAAAGCAATTATAACAAATCTAGTCATTAAGACCTAGGTGCAATATTTTGATAGGTATGAGGTAGTCTTGAATACATTCAACCAAAGCAATATAGAAAACACTCCATTATTGATCACGTATTCTGCAATTAACTAAAGTTTTCTTCTTCTTTTTTTAAATAAATAATTCAGGAGCTTTTATTTTACAGTATGTGAGTGATATTTATTGTTTTGTGGCTTTCAATTTTTTTTTTTTTTTTTGAGTTGGAGTTTCACTCCGTCGCCCAGACTGGAGTGCAGTGGCCGCTCCCGACCTGCCGGGCTCCTGCGATCCTTCTGCCTCAGCCTTCCGAGTAGCCGGAATTACAGGCGCGCGCTACCACACCCCGCTGATTTTTTATTTATTGTAGAGATGAGGGCTCGCCAAGTTGCCCAGGTGGGTCTCGAACCCATGGGCTCAGGCAATCCACTCACCTCAGCCTCCCAAGTGGTGGGATTACAGGCTGAGCCCCTGAGCCCGGCTGTGAGCCGCCAAGCCCAGCTTCAATTTTTTTAAGAGGATAAATCTCACTGGAATCTTACCTAAAGAAGCAAAACAAAACAAAAAAAGTAAAACCAGAAGTAATTGAACACACATGACATTTTCTGAATAAAATGTATTATAGTGACAATTGCAGAGGCAGAGCAGCATCTCTATTTGAATAACATCCTGATTTTTAAGAATTACCCAAACCTAGGTTTGAGATCCAGTTCTGCAATTTACCAGTAAAGTAACCTTGGGGATTGTCTTAATCTCTCACAATGGTCCCTTTTCTAATGGAGACATTGGGGACTACTGGAAATTTATCTTAGTGGGTTACCATAAAGGTTAAAGATCATTTATGAAAACATAATGACACGTAAGAGACATGCAATCAATGGTGAACATTGTCTTCCTGCCCTTGCTAAAGGAAGGTAATTCAGTTGCCATTTTCTTTTACTCAAAGCCTGAAATCTGAATCAAATCCATCATCATGTATTGAATACTTGTTATGTTCAAGAAATTAGGCTCTAAGCCAGTGAGCAAAGGTTTGTAATATGCTGTTCCTTTTCTGATAGTTCATAATCTAGTTGCAGGGAATAAACAATCAAGAAATGTAACTGACAGTCCAAAAGCATAAGCAAGTTATCCTCAATAAATATATATGGAACAAATAAATGAATGAAGTATGAGGAGAGAGAACTTTGACCTCAGTTGGTCCTGGAAGTTTTTGTTGAGGGGGTAGAATTTGAAAGTGAGGTCTTAAACAAGAATCGACTTGGATAGTCAGATGTAAGGAAGAACATTCTTTCCAGCAAGAATGCAAAATATAAATTCAGTTCAAGGAATTGCAAGCAGATCAGTTTGGCCAAATACAACAAAACAATTGTTTTTATGGCCTATTTATAAAACGTGAGGCACTTTTAACGACATTCGTGCACCCCACAACAATGTTTTGGTCCATGATAGGCAGTATGTACGAAGATGATCCCATAAGATTATAATGCTGCACTTTTGCTGCATTTTTTACTGCAATTTTACTACCTCCAAAATTCCCCCAACCAAATACCACTGTGTTACAAATAGGAACAAGCTATGCAGATTTGTAGCCTAGGAGCAACAGGTTGTACTATATAGCCTAGGTGTGTAGTAACTAGGTCTAAGAACACTCTATGATGTTCCCACAGTGAAATTGCATAACAACACATTTCTCAGATATATTCCCCATTGTTAAGGTACCCATGGCTGTATGGAAGGCACATACTCTGAGAAGCATTTTAACTACATCTTGAAAACAACGCTTTGGAAGCAATAGAACAAAAATTATTTAGACCGAATAGATATTTATTTTAGAATTTTCTCTTACTGATGTAAGAATGAGTAGAACACTAGCTAAAAAACCTGATCTTAATTTTAGCACCCGTTTACAATCACTCAAGACCAAAATACATTTACTACCTGATTTCAGAACTTGATACCAACAAAATTTGACCTATTTATCTAGGGAATTCCCATGTTGGTCCTTCATGTTTGCTCCAAAGTCAATACCCTATGACTGCCACGTTCTTCCACTCCTACCAAATCTGCCCCTGGCCAAAGTCATTTTCTTTCAAAGCAGAAATTTTATTTTTGCCATTTCTGACATTGCTATTATGTTATTACCAGTGTCTATGTCAAGGATGCTTCATTCTTCCCTTTCAAAACTGCCACTCCTCAAGGTGTTACACACAGTTGAATTTTATGTGTAGATGGGAGAACTGCCATCCACCTGAATTTGAGGCATACTTTGTTTCTTGGAACCAAAACAATACTGCTTGTGCTTAGTATCTGAAAATGTTTCTCTCAAAGCAGCCCTTCAGTATTTCTTCCTCTCTTTAGCTTCCGCAAGCAACTCTCCAATGACTCTTTCAAACAAAAATGAATGCTTCCAACAAGACAAGAAAACAAATGCAAACAACACAAAAGAAACCAAGTTCATTTCATATGATCAAACAACAGTTCAGGCACAGTACTTTCTCTGTGTACAGACAAAGAAAATGCTATGATCCACCCCCAAGAATATCTAAACTCTTCCTTCCACCCACTCCCAAAGGGCTGAAAATATTATGAAGTTGTCTCTGACTTGACCATCTTAGTTAACCTAGATTAAATATAATTCAGTTTGTCTAATTTACAGTTAGAAAAGAATTAAGTACAAGGACACATAACTCAAAAGTTCATCCAAGGGACTTATATAAAATAGTCTTTTCGAGTGTAAAGTATATACCTCTAAAGAAAAAGAAGTACATTTAAAAATAATTGTTGGTCTTCATTTTCAACTTCTACCTTCAAAATTCCCCCAACCAAAAAAAATTAGGATCTTAGTTTCTACGTGTGCATATCAATACATTTAATTAAGTTTGAATTTTTCCCTATGCGATATTTGGGTTAACTTTTTACCTCTTAAAAGTTAAGGTTTAGTAAATGTCCAGGGGAAGTAATTGCATAGACGACACTAAATCAGTATGCTAAAGACCTGAAGGAGTTAGTGAGTTTTTAGTACTGCTAGAGTCATGGCCGGGTTGTGGTAGCATTTATTTCTATGGTACTACTAGTCCAAAAGTTACAGAAATGCTTCTGAAAAGAATTTACAGCAATTTAAAAAACACAAAGTAAAACCAACAGCAAAAGGAAATGATCTGGAATTCGCCATTCTGTCTCCCACAGAATCTACATTAAGAAAAACATCTAGGTATTGAAATATTCTTTGAAATATTAAAAGGGTGATATGTATTATTTAGTTAAATTGCAAGTATCAGAAAGAAGGATTACTAATAAGGAAGATGCTCACTGCTCATTCTTCTGGTAACAATAGTCTCAAATGAATAATTGCATGATAGCAGGAGATAGTGCTTCAGTTTATCATAGAAATGCTCTTAATTAGACTTGCTACATCAATGTATGTCTCATCTGAATTGCCCATGTATTATTGATAAACTCTATTGGATTATTTTACATACCAGTATTCATCTTGGTTTGATCAAGGCTCAGTTGTGTATTGCAATTTGCCAACTATGGATGGTTGGTTGGTTGGTTCACTGGAGTTCATCAGCCCACAGTTCTAATTCAGGATGTCATTGAGGTATGAATATATTAGGTTATTCTGCAGCCCAGAGGTTGATCTTTTATTAGCTCTTCAGTATTTGATAATTATAATGAAGATCACAAAACTGCAAGATCTAATTAAGTTTGGAACTTTCCAAAATTGACTTTCTGTAGAAAATTTCATGCTGAATGAATGTGACAATCCAGAAAATTAAAGAAATAGCCTCTTGCATGACTATATTTCATTTCCCTCTTCCTACATAGAAGCAGAGAATCCTGGGGCTAAAAACAGGGTTGAACAACTTCTCAAATTAAGAACAGCTTTTCACATGGCCAAGATTTTAATGTCTATTCCCATCCAATTTTTTTTGTGTGCAAAATAATACTTTTAATGGGTATAGGCAGCTTAATTTCCAAGTGTTTTTACGTGTGCTATCTTGCCCTATCCTCACAGCCACTGAATTAGGTAGGTGAGATGTCAGGACGCTACCTGACCCAACTGTGTGACTTTGCATACTAAAATAACAAGTTGTGTGCTCAATTAGTAGTAAATTAACTTTTAGAACCACGGTTTCTTCCTTTAAAAAATGGGGATGATAATATTTCACAGGATTCTTATGAAGGTTAGAAATGGTTTACTGAGTGTAACCTTTCTATTATATGGTTGTAGTGATCACCTCATCCACTGGGCCTGACTGTCTTTGAACTAGAATTCTGCCCTTGACAGTGTTCTTGTTTCCAGGTAAATGTGCCAGAACTATTCTGGACTGTGAAAATGAGGTATTGTGAGAATCTTAGTGACAATATTTGCTCTTCAGATTAGGAGTTGCAGCAACCAATTTAGCTGCATTTTTTTTTCTGTGAATACAAATGCAACTGAGAAAGCTAACTCAGATTCATGGAGATTTTGTTCAGAAAATTGACAGATTGGTTCAGTTTGCCTTTTTTTCCCCACAGAAGGACAAACCATTTCAGATGGTGCACAATATTTCTGATCGGTCCACTATAAACATGTGTGTTGTACTCTCTGCTATTTAGTAGGCATCACCTGAACTGTTATCTAGGTTCTATTCTGACCACTCAGCCTCACTTCTCACTTCCTCCTTTTCCACTGATCATATCCCAGTGTGAGGCCAGTTTGACTGAAGAAGCCTGAACTTTTGCCAATACAGTATGCTTTGAGAACCTAGGAAGGCCCTCATCCATGTTCAACTTCCACGCCCAGTTTTTAATCACTAATGTGAATCATCTCTGCAGAGATTGACTTCTTTGTAATGTCCCAAATGAAAATATCCCTGAACAGGGCAACTTGCTATCATTCATGTATCTTTTTGTCCAGGATAGCCTATAAGATCTTCCAAATGGAGAAGAAAACTGAGGAAAATCCCAGTGTAACGAGATGCAAATCAGGTAGATTTTCACAGTGCTGGGTGGTCGAGCTTAGCACGGTCTTGAGTTTACCAAAGAAAAGAATCTTAGTCAGGTGCTCGGCAGCCCAGGAGCTGGTGGTTGGAGGATCCTCGTGTTCAAAGGGAATGTGGGATAGCACCGGCATGCTATGTCTGTCATTATGGCGTCTTCAGGCCACTACTGCCTTTGAGACTTTGCTTGACACCCTTCCTACCTTTCTGGAACTTGTAGTTCTTTCTACTTACCTTCTGACTCTGTTTTGACCTAAGTCACTGCTAATGTTTATTTTTTACTCTTAGCAAGAACATACATAAACTTATTGTGTGGGGAGTTATAGTCTGTTCTCCTGGTCACCTTCTTCACACTGTTCCAAAGCATTTCTTTCATGGCCATTCTGAGAGAATAGGGAAGAAGAGATATTCAGTGCTTCCCCCTAAACTTCACATTTCCGCCTCCCTCCCCGCCTGCTCCATTTTCCTCTAGGCTTTGGGAAACTCCACTGTCACACTGAAACAGGTGTCAGCAGAGCCCTCATTTTGACCTGAGTTGCAGAATCGCAAACCACATGTACATTAAAGTATCTACTAGGACCAGAGGTTAGAATATAATTTTCTATGTTGTTGTAGTTGTAGTTTTCACCTTGTAACAGCCTTTAATAAAAATCAAATATATATTAGACATAGATCTGTTATCATCTAAATTTGTAATAGTTAATTAGCAGAAAATGGTAATAACATAAAACCACATGTGTTTAGAAACAAATCAAATTTTTAGAAGAGGGATTAAGCGAGGCTCGGTGGCTCAGCCTGTAATCCCGAGGCCAAGGTGAGTGAATTGCCTGAGCTCGCGGGTTCGAGACCTGCCTGGGCAACTTGGCGAGATCTCATCTCTGCAATTAATCAAAAAATTAGCTGGGCGTGGTAGCGCTTGCCTGTAGCTCCAGCTACTTGGAAGGCTGAGGCAGAAGGATCACCGGAGTCCAGCAGGTTGAGGTTGCGGTGGCCGGGAGCGTGCCACTGCACTCCAGTCTGGGTGATAGAGTGAGACTCCAACTCAAAAAAAACAAGAGAGAGAAATTAACTGGAGGAATGGCAAGAGTGGTCACCTCTCAATCTTGTCTCCCTGATGAAACATTACCTGTCTTCCCCATCAAATCATAGGGTTCATGGGGACAAAACTTTGTTCTGCACTGTATCTCTAGTGTCTAAACAGTTTGTTTATATAATAAGTGTTCATTCAACATCTGTTGAGTAAAATGGCTAAGTGAACATCATATTTAAGAAAATAACCTACAATTGCAGAACAAAGGTTCCATTGACATAGTTCTGAATACTCAAGAAAGATCTCTTTTCATGTTCAAGACAATTGTAACACTGGATTTTAATTTTTATTATCTTTAATTACTATGATAGCCACGGGATATTATCTTCTTTTTTTCTTAAGCCACTATTGAATGAATAATAAACACATTGGCAGGCAAAAACAGGACAAACAACAGTGAATTAGGTAGTAAATAGGAAGTACTGTATTATTGTTATAAGAATCTGATCAGACTTTTATTGAGAGAATAAAAAAAAGAAAAAAATGATTAGAAGGATATAGGAAGAAAAGCATACTACATTCTTTCAAATCTGTATTTTAAACTCTTACTTCTCTCATGCTTTGTGTCCACTTCTGTACAATGGGCTTTTAAGAAATTCTCATTTACTGCCTTATTGGTTTCCACTCTTACCCCAAGTCAGCAATTTAAATTCTTATAATGCCATAATGTAAAATGTATTAAAATATAGTTACCATACTGTGAAATCAATCTCTAAAACTTGTGTCTTCTGTCTAACTGAAATTTTGTACAATTTGACCAACAGCTCCCCTTTCTACAATTTTCCTCCACCCTAGCGGCCCCTGTTAACCATCATTCTACTCTTTATTTTCACATGTAAGTGCTATCATGCTGTATTTGTCTTTCTGTGCCTAGCTTATTTTATTCAGAATAATGTCTTTCACGTTCATCCAGGTTATTGCAAGTGACAGAATTTCCTTCTTTTTAAAGATTGAATAGAAGTCCATGATTTGTTATATCACATTTTCTTTATCCATTCATCTGTTAATGGATGCCTAGGTTGCTTTCATATCTAGGCTAAAGTGATTATAGTTTAAAAAATACCTATTTTTAAAAATAGGCCAAAAGTCTAAATACAGATTTCTCCAATGAAGATATACAAAAGACCCACCAGCACATGAAAAGATACTAAACATCATTAGCCATCAGGAAGTTGCAAATCAAAACCAGAGTGAGATACTGCTTCATATCCACTAAGATGGCTAGAATCCAAAAGACAGATAAAAAGCATCAGTGAAGATGTGGAAAGACTGTACTCATACATCACTGGTAAGAAGGTAAAATGTTGTGACTGCTTTGGAAAACTGGTAATTTCTCAAGCAGTTCAACATAGGGTTACCATATGATCCGGTAATTCTACTTCTAGGTATATTTCCATGGGAATGGAAAACATATATCCACCATCCACACAAAAACTTGTACATGAATGTCCATTGCAATATTATTAATAATGGCCAAAAGGTAGAAACAACCCAAATATCCATTAAGAAATGTAGTGTATGCAAACAATGGAATATTTTTCAGCAATAAAAGGCGACAAACTACTGAGATATGCTATAGCATAAATGAATCTTGAAAATAAGCCAAGTGAAAGAAGCCTGTTGAAAGGATCTAGTGGCTTCTTAGGGGAATGAGGTGATTGGAGGATTAAAAAAACAACAAATTCTGGCTGCATGAAACAGTATAGATGAATTTAACAGACATAATATTAGATGAAAGAAGACAGTCACAAAATAGTACATACCATATGATTCGATTTATACTAACTTCAAAAGAACATAAAACCATTCAGTGGCAATAAAGGTCAGCAGCTGTCATCTTCAAGGCTATTGGCTGGGAGAAGGTACAAGGCAGTCTTTGGAGGTATTGAAGATGCTCTATTTTTTTTTTTCTTTGTTTTTAGATTAGAAAAAAGTTTAATTAAAATTTATTTTCTTTTAAATATGTGGAGTACAATTCAGTATTAGGTATACCCAGGTAAAGTTTGGGTCTCCCTTTGGTCCTCACTTCACCTTGTTGAGATCAGGTAACCTTACTGATGCTATGTGCCACTCCCTCCGACAGTTTCTGGTTACTGCCAATCCCTTTCTTATAGTATTATAGTAAATGTTCAGGGTCTACTTATGAGTGAGAACATATGGTACTCAGTTCTTTATTTCGGTGGTAAATCACTGAGTATTATAGACTTTAAATCCATCCAAGTTGCTGTGAAGTTCATAATTTTATTCTTCTTTATGGCTGTGTAATATTCCATCATGTGTATGTACCACATTTTTTAAAAATGCAGTATTTAGAAAGTTGATAGAAAAGAGTGGATTCACTTTTCTAGGGAGAGAAGGGGACAGATGCTTGAAGGAAAAGTGGCAGCCAAAAATGCTCTATTATTTTTGTCATGGAGGTGGGTACATGAGTGAATGCGTGTGTGTATGTGTGCATACATGGAAAAACTTTATTCAGTTGTACACAGAATATTTGTTCATTTTACCATGTAAACCAAAATAAAAAGGTTTTTTAAAATTTTTTTTAAAAATTTAAAGATGTGGGGTACAATTCAGGGTTAAGTATACAAATGTTCATTATGCAGGTACCCTTGCTGATGTGGTGTGGCTTCAGATCTTCCAGCAGATTCTCACTACTGCCAATGCTTTTCTTATAATACGATAACTATTCAAGGTCCACTTATGCGTGAGAATGTATAATACTCAGTTCTTAGTTTCTGTGATAGACTTCTCAGTATTATAGATTCTTAGTCCATCCAAATTGCTGTGAAGTTCATAATTTTGTCCATCTGTATGGCTACATAATATTCCATTGTGTATATGCACCACAATTTTTTTATCCAGTCCTCTTTCGCTGGGCAGCACGGTTGGTACCATGTTTTTGCTATTGTAAACAATGCTGCAATATACAAGCATGTACAGGTGTCTTTTTCATGGAGTGATTTGAATTCCTCTGGGTATACCCCAGTAGGAAGATTGCGGGGTCATGTGGAAGGTCAAATTTTAGACCTTTTAGGAATCACCAAACTGTTTTGCACAGAGGTTGTCCTAGTTTACACTCCCATCAACAGTGTAGAAGTGTTCCCTTTTCCCCACATCCTCTCCAGCATCTGTTGTTTTTTGGGTTATTGATGATGACCACCCTGACTGGAGTTAGGTGGTATCTCGGTGTGATAAAAAGTTTTATAGGTTTAAAAAACTGTATATTTCAAAATAGTTAAGAATAGATTTTAAATGTTCTCACTTCAGGTGAGGTGATGTGAGGAGATGGATATGTTCATTAGCTTGATTTGATCATTCCATAATGTATACATATATAAACATCACATTGTGCCCCATAAATATGTGCAATTTTGTATCAATTTAAAATAAAATTAAAAAAATTAAAGACATTAAAAAGAAACATTAATTTCCATTATGCCCATGTCATCGAGACCCCTTTCCTCTCATTGTTAGAACTGATGCAAATTACCATGTCTGGAAAAACTCTTTCATCTCTTCACTTCTTATAATCCCTCAAGTCCCATTTCAGCCATCCATGGTCATTCATCAATGCAATAACTATTGAGTGCCCTTCATATTCCAGACATTGTGCTAAGCACTGATGATACAAGTATAAATGCCCACCGGATATCACATAGAGGAGCATAAGAGTATAACAGAAATCACCTTGTTAAGAAATAGTGGAATGCACGGGATTTGGAGGTCAGAGAAATCAGAGTTTAAATGTTTTTGCCCCATTATTTATTACCTGGGTAACCTTGAGTGTGGGGTTAAACCTTTGCTTAGCTTTTGATAAGAGAACCGATTCCAGCATCTAGCACGATGTTTGCTTCCCCTTCGAAGGTGTCCCACAATGATAGCAATTGTGGTTATTGTAATGATGTTCCAACAGAAGTGTGCATGAGTTCAGGGGCAGCTTAGGGAGGATGCCTTATTTTGACTCTGGGAGGCTTTACTATGATGATATTTGAATTAGAGTCTTAGAGGATATATTGTTTGGTATCTTAAAGAGAGAGAATATTCATGTCTAAAACCTCAGAAATGAGGGAGCTTGAAGTGACTTAGAAGAGGCCAGGAGTTAGGCAGGGCTGGCCAAGATTGCTTGGTGGAGAGAGCAAGGAAATGGAGCTGGAAAAGTGAAAGAGGTCAGTTTATGAAGGCTCCAATAGGCCTAAGATATACGTGTTCCCTGGGAGAGGGCTGAGTGGCTCTGGGCTGTTCCCTGGGAGAGGGCTGCATGGCGCTGGGCTGAGTGGTGCTGAGAGATTTTGAAACAAGTTAACGTGAAGTTTCCATGTGAGAAAGCACCCTGTTTGCAGGTGGGAGGTTGGTTGGAATAAAGTAAGACAGGCGGGTCAGTTAAGTGTAATTATTTTGAAAAACTTTTGGTCATATCACATCAGAATTAAACTCGACTCTACACAATTTCAAACCATGTTTGTTTATGAATTATGAACATGGGATTCTATACTCATATACTATAAATACAATAAAATATACACAAAAATAAAAGTTAAAAGGAATAGTTAAAAACAACCAATATTATTCTGTTATGCTGCTATGATTAACTAGGATTCAAAGCATAATACATACTTTGAGAAGATATAGAAATAGGTCTTATTTAAAAGAAGTGTTATAATTTTGAAACTTTCTGAATTTTTGTCAGATGTCATTAGATTTTCACTGTTTATTCTTCATAAGGCAGCTGACAGATAACTTGTTCTATAAATAAGGGGACGGTGTGCCCTTCCATTTGCTTGGGGTTTGTTTGTACTTGCATTTTCAGGATTATCTTTAGTTTATGTATTGTTTTTGTTTTGTCTTTGTGGTCTTTTGCAGTAATCCTTTTAAGCCATGAGTCATCCAGTGAAAGCTGATTTTGTTAAAATGATATAATTCAATGTGGAAATCTACTTGTTAAATACTGTGATGCTTGGGGTAAATTGAGAGTAAATAAACATGTGATATATACAATATCAGTCCTCCACATTATGGGATTCTCACTCTTTCTGCAAGATTTCTTTGACAATCTGACATATTTGAACATCTGACGTGTAGACTAAAAAGGGTACAGAATAAATTTGTATATTAAATAAAAGTATAATTCACTTTTTCTAGCTTTAGGATAAAAGTAACTACAGATTGAACAATCTAGTGTTTTCTTCCCACACCCCAGGGATTCATCATCACCCCAGGGATTAATTATAGGAATCCTTGGGGCTCACATACCTATTATTGAGGTCAGTACTCTAGAGGATGCCAGAACCAAGCAGGGGAAGGGGGGCTGTGAAGAAAATTATGAAAGGTAGAATCAGGTGGACTTGGTGTTAAAATCCAAATTCTTTTAATGATTCATGTTTAATCAATTAAATTTTCTTTATTTTGTTTCTTACATTTATACTATTATAGGGTCCACATGTTATATCTGAAATACTACAAGGTATAATTGCAATTCAAGGTACTTTAGTATTCTTATTTACAAAATTATATTTCCAAAATATTCTACCATCACATGCATTTTGACCTCTAAATAGTAAAAATTTAATCGTAACTGACAAAAATTCAGAAATATAACTTGTCATATTATTTCAAATTTAAAATATAAATAATCACATTAAATACAGAAAATACATTTTAAAATAATTTGTGTTTCTTCTCCAAGTATCTAAAAATGTATGAATTACTTACTGAAAATATTTGGCAATATATGCAGGATAGCATAGGATAATCTAAATCTGGTCTGATATTTTAAAAATACAATACTCTCTGATAACTTTTATTTATCGTACCTTACATATAAACATGCCATATTACATATACTATATTATATATTGTGTATAATTTATATTAATGTTAGATTAAAGTTTATAAATTATTTATCTCTTTTAAATTTTATCTTAATTTATCCTGTAGTTATTTTTTGTCATTTCTTCTGTCATAAACTTCTTAGAACTAGGTAGAAGAAATGAAAAACACAACTCAGTAATTTAATTGTACCTTACCCAGCAGCTACAATAGCAATAATGGAAATTTATGTTTATATTTGGCTTTTAGTTTACCAAAGGTTTTCAAAAGTATCTTTTTATTAGAAGCTTCCATAATTTTGAGGTAGATATGAACACTATTATTAGTAGTATGTCCTCATTTAATAGAGGAGAAGATTAAGGCTTGTCAAGGTGCAATGACTCTAGAGTTCATGTCTAGTAGTTGTAATAACTAAGACTTGAAATCTTGAATATTTTTTCCAAATAACATTCTATGTATATTCTTTATGTGTGTGTTGCATTGTGCAATGAGCTCTTCCCATAATTAGCAATGTGCTAGCTAATTTAAGGGAAAAATAAGCCAGACTTTTCAAAAGTTTTTGAATGTTTAAGTATGACACACCAAACAAAAACAGCACTACAGAAAATAATGATGGACATCTATGTATCAATCATCAGTTTAAACAGCTATTCATATTTGAAATTCGCTTCACATTTCTACTGTTAAATGCATAAATTAATATTGTCTAATATTTTTATCTAAGGCTCTCTGTCTCATTTCTTCACCCTCCTTCCACCCCAGAATTATCTTGAACTTGTAGTATATTCTTCCCACACTTTTACACCTTACTCATTAGGCTTGTATAACAAATACTATAATTCTAGAATTTTAAAAATGTGTGTATTATGTGTGTGTGTGTGTGTGTGTGTGTGTGTGTGTGTGTGTGTGTGTGGCATTATACATATTATATATTTAATTGACAACTTGCTTTTTTCTCTGACTCAACACTGTGATGTGAGGATTTAATTTATTTACAGTCCTATTTCATATTCTACTGTATGAATAAACCACAACCACACTGCAATGCCTAATTGAGGGCAACTTGAGTGTTTACTCTATTTCTCTATTATGAACATTACTACAGTAAACATCCCTTGTATGTCTCCTTTATCATATATTATAGAGACTTTTAAAGTAGATACTTAAGAAGTATAATAGCTGGATCTTAGGGTGTGTGAATCATCAACATTATAAAGAAATTCCAAATTACTCACCCAAATGGTTGTGATAATTTACATTCTCACCACAATTTCCATATTTCATTGCCCTTACTTTTATAGTATTAACAGATTATTCATTTTTGCCAACCTAATGAATATGGTCTGGTGTTTTATGCTTCAATTTCCATTTTCTTGATTATTAATGAGTTTAAGATGTTTTAATACTCTATTGAAAAGTCTTATTTTAATATTCTGTGTTTTTTTATACTTTTGCCCATTTTTTTCTATTGGGTTACATTTCTTTTTTTTTAAAGTTGATTTATAGAAGCATTTATATATTTTGGATTATAATCTTTTTTAGATATAAAGTTTTAAGCTATTTTCTAAAATGTGTGGTTATCCGTTTTACTTTGCTTATTTTGTCTTATAAATGTTTCTAAATAGCAGTAATATTTACCATTTTTTCCTCTATAAACCTTGATTTTTATACTTCGTTTTTTTAAAAAAACCCTCTCCTCTCTCCCTACATTCTTGTACAGGAACCTTTAAATTATATTGTCTCATTTAAAATAAACTCTACTTTCTTCATGATGATACCATCAGTTAACACCAAGGATTTAAAACTTTAAAAACAAATGACTGGAAATAAGCCAATCTGAAAAGACTGCATATTGTATGATTTCAACAATATGACTCTCTTTTCAAAACTATGGAGACAGTAGAAACATCAGTGGTCACTGGAGACTTAGGAAAGGGAGAAATTGAATAGGCAAAGTGCAGAGAATTTTTAGGACATTGATTCTATCTTGCATAATACTGTAACAGTAGATATATGTCATTAGACATTTGTTAAAACCCATAAAATGTACAACAAAAGTAGTGAACATTAATGTAAACTATGAATTTTATATAATCATTTATCAATATTAGCTCATTGATAATAACAAATGTAACACACTAATGCAAGGTGTCAATAATAAGGGAAAATGGGGAGGGCATATTAAAGGCCACATAAGTATTCTGTACTTTCTGCTTATTTTCTGTAAACCTAAAATTGCTCTAAAAGATAAAGTCTGTTAATTTAAAAAATGCATTCTCTAACAATGAACATTTTTTTCACATTCAAAAGTGATTGGAATTCTTAAGGGAGTATTAAAGAAGGACTTTCTTTGTAATTCAGAAATAAATTACCTGATAGCTAAAATACCCAGGTTGGTATTGGTTTATGCCTCTTGTCCTGGAGTAATTATAAACAGCATCCTCTATCAGAAAGTGTCCCATTTAGACAATAAATTAGATGATGCTTCTGCAGGTAACCCTACAGGCTAAATTTTCAAATATGAGGTATACAGGTTTCTTTTTGAGTAAAGCAGGTTCAAGAGTAGTTTATAGCTGTTTTCCTAGGTTTCCTCATTTTTGATGGAAGAAGCAGCTTTGTTTTCAGCATGATGATTACCTGACTCTGGGCTCAGAGATGACAGTTATAATTAATAACGTGGAAAAATTATAGCTTATGCTAGGAGACAAGTGTGGTGTCAGTAGAAGTGTGTGTTAAGAAGCAATAGGTCTTAGTCACTGGGGAAAAAATGAAAGTATTTCTTCCTGATATGAAGCATGAAGATAATTTTGCCTTTCTTGGCTCCTCTACTCAGTGCTTTGCCTTACTCTACTAGCTCCTATATAGAACTAAGTGCAGTTCTACTCTGGTACCAACTTTGCCATATGGTCTGAGATAAGCCACTTAATCCTTTTGGGCCACCATTTTTTATTCTGCAGAAGGAGACACCTGAGTCAGGTGATCTCCTTTTTTTCTGTCTCTAGACTCTCATGATTATGTGCTCCACGTTTTTTAGATATGACATTAGAAGAGTAGTAGGAAGCCGGGCTTAGTGGCTCAGCCTGTAATCCCGCGCTTTGGGAGGCTGAGGTGAGTGGATTGCCTGAGCCCGTGGGTTCGAGACCTGCCTGGGCAGCAAGACCTCATCTCTACAATAAATCAAAAAATCAGCCGGGCGTGGTAGCGCATGCTTGTAATTCCGGCTACTCGGAAGGCTGAGGCGGAAGGATCGCCGGAGCCCCCCAGGCAAGGCTGCGGTGGCCGGGAGCGGCCACTGCACTCCATTCTGGGCGACCGAGTGAGACTCCAACTCAAAAAAAAAAAAAGAAGAGTAGTAGGAGATAAGGCTGGAAAAATAAATGATGCAAGAAGGTAGAGGGTTCTGAGAAGTTCAGATGTGGAACTTACACTTCAAACTGTGAGAGTAGCTGGCATCAAGCAAACTTTCCTGCTAAGAACAACTATAATATCAGAAAAAAATACAGTAACCAACTGTTTGAAAGCATTTAAGAGAGTCAGCTAGTACTTGAGAAGCCATGGTCATGCAGAGAAGGAAATAAATATCCTATCCTTTGCTTATCCCTCCTGAAAATTAGCTGATTCTTGGTACTAGATAAAAGAGGGTGAGAATCTGGGGAGACCTCCTGGTAAGAGACCAAGGACCCTGCAAAACTTTGACAACTACCTGGTGCGAAGAAACAAAACTTGGATTTCAGGGTGATCAAAGCAGCCAGGATTTGGGAGTCCCATTACTGAAGTGAAGAGACGCACAAGGAAGTAAGTCTGACCCTTCATGTTTTCCTTTTTTAGGCACATAATAAATTCTTAAAAAGCTTCAGGTTAGAGCTTAAGAAGCTAACCAAAATTACCCTAAAAAACAAGGTTGAGTTATTGGCAGTCTCAAGGTCCAACGGAGAAAAAAAATAAGATTCAGGATATGTCAAAGAGGAGGAACTCCAGTAAACATCCCAGGCTTTTAGTCAGGATCCCTAGAGAACTGCACTCAAGACTGTGGGCAGATGAGCAGATTTATTGAGGTTTACCAAGCCTGAAATCTGGCCTTGAGTCATCTCAGTCCTGGATTAGACTAAGGCATTCTTTTTTTACTATAGCTGAGTGGGAAAGATGACAAATAATATTATCTGGAGACTGTCCAAATTTTCATAAACAATGTATAATATTCAATAAAAAGATGAATATACACTTATACACACACAAAAAAATCCAACTTTTTTTAAAAATGGCAATAGAAAATGTGTTAGGACACAAGCCATCATCATTCAGAGCTCTTGAGTTTAACCAATAATAGGAGGTACAAATAGGACCAAGGAAAAAGTGGGGAGAGTTGCAAAAATAACTCATCTATCCTCCCAAGTAGCAGTTAAATCAATGTGGATTATATGTGTTGAAAATATCAGAAACCCTATCTCTAACTGACTGAAACAACAGAGAGTTTATTAGTTCAGTAACTGAAAAGTACAGAGATGGACTGGTCTTCTGGATGGAACTGTTTCTAAGGTTCAACTCTGCCATCAAAGACTCAATTCTGTTCTATACAGTGTCATCTGGACGCCTTCCCTGATGGTCACAAAATGGCTGCAGTAATTCCAGACTTTACATGTGCACAACTCTCTTCAGAAGAAAGGAGAGGACTGTTGTTTAGTAGCTTTTTCAGAATTACAATAAATGCTCTAGATCTGGAATCTCCAGGAAACATTTTTTTTTCAAAACTATGGTAGACATTAGGCTAAATGGAGCCGATTCCTTTGATCGATAACTCTGGCAAATTAAACAGAAAAGTTCTAATTGCTTAAAAATAATCCCAGTCCACTCCTGGAGCAGAGCATGACATATTTCAAAAACAGAGGAGGAGGTGCTGGAGAAGTACAACCAATAGCTATTACCGAAGTTTTGAGTAAGACACGTGCAAAATATGATGAAAAAAATAACATGCAGCTATAAAGAAAAAGATATGGCAACAATTTCAGATCAAGTAACCATCCTGGAAGAAAATATACTACAAAAAAAAAAGAAACCATAGTAAATGGTAGGAACTATCAAATTTAAGGTGAATATTAAGTACCTGGAAAAAAAGATGAAAAAGAACAGCGATTTGGAAAAAAGTATAAATTAAACATGGATGTCTGAAAGTCAATTTAAAAAATGAGTAAAAAAATAGCACCATTACTGGATTGATTTACAAATTTGAAATAGGCAGTATCAACAAGGGTAGCAATCAAATCAGTAACATGAAGAAAATCCTTAGGAAATTAACAAAAAATAGAACAGAAAAAGATAAACAGTATCCAAAGAAGCCATAATAGGCATAGAAGCCAGAAATTGGAGATTAAACACATTAATAAACGGTATTCCCTAAAGTGTAAAATAACATAATTAAAATGGAATGCATTCAAGATGTAATGGAAAACTCTCATGAAATGAAATAAAATGCTGTTCATTAAAAAGTTCTACTCTATACCAAGCAAAACTGTTGACAGAGAACACAAAAACATATCCTGGGAAGATTATTGAATTTCAGTAGCCTCTCCTCCCACCAGTGTATACAAACACACACACACACACACACACACACACACACACACACACACACACACACACACATTTGGTTTTAAATTCAGAGAAAGAATATGTTTTTCAAAGACTAAAACAATCTGAATTTTAGATTCAATGCTATTCCATTAAAAATCTCAAGTTTTTGTTAATGTATATGTATGTTTTATACATGTACATATGTGCACACTCATGTATATATGGAACTTCACAAGGTAATTTTAAGATTTATACTAAAGAACAAAGGAAAGAACAAAGGATTAATAATTGCCAAAATACTCTTGAAGTAGATGAAAAGACTTGCCATAACAAGGCCAGAATAATTATGATCATGTGGTACTGGCATTAAACATATCAACCCATTTGACTAAACTTAGCTTATGACAGAGTTGGATTACACATCAGTAATGAAGAATTACCTTTTCAGTGCATAGTACTTGAATAATTGGTTAGACACACACAGAAAAAAATGAATGAGAATCCAGCCTTATACTTCTGCACAAATAAATTTCAAGCAGATTAAAAACCTGAATTCAAACCGGGCTTGGTGGCTCAGCCTATAATCCCACGCTTTGGGAGGCTGAGGTGAATGGATTGCCTGAGCCCGCGGGATCGAGACCCGCCTGGGCAACTTGGTGAGACCTCATCTCTACAATAAATCAAAAATTAGCCGGGCGTGGTAGCGCACGCCTGTAGCTCCAGCGACTTGGAAGGCTGAGGCAGAAGGATCGCCGGAGCCCAGCAGGTCGAGGCTGCGGTGACCAGGAGCGGCCACTGCACTCCAGTCTGGATGACAGAGTGAGACTCCAACTCAAAAAAAAAAACCTGAATTCAAAGGGACACAATTATTACTTAAAAAAAAAAAACAGAAAAGAATAATTTTAATAGTTTAGGAAAAGAAGGAGTTCTTAAGAACTAAAAAGGGCAAAACCTAAGGGAAAAGTAAATATATTTGGCTCAAATAAAACCAGGGATTTCTGTTTATCAAAAGATATCATAAAGAAAGTGTTGACAAAGGTTCAAAGCAATCAGAACTCTTAGGCATTGCTGGTGGGAATATAAATCAGTGCAGTCATATTGGAAAACAATTTGCATTACCTCATAAATGCAAAGCTACCTCACTTTAATATACTCTAGAGAAAATGACACACATGAGCACTGGGACATAGTATAATCATGTTTGTAGCAGTACATTTTGCAAAAGTAAAACAGACACATACATATTGGAAGTAACCCAGATATAACTTAGGAATAGAATAGATGGATTCTTTGTGGTGTAGACATTCCACTGAATGCTAGAAGCTTGTGTAAAGGAATAAACTACATTTGCTGTAAGAACTAGATAAATCTTAGAAACGTAATACTGAGGGGAGAAGAAAAAAATTATAGCAGGATAGTTTGAGATGATTTCTCAATAATTATTGACCTAGACAAAAAAGGGCAGAATAAATGAGTAAATGTGAATTGGATCTTTGAAAAGTCAAAACCAAATCATAAACTAGACAAAATCATCTAAAGTAATCAAGAAAAAAAGTAAAAGAAACAGAAATATTTATACAATTAAAATGTATTAATTTTCTATCGCTACTGTAACAAATTACCATAAAGTGGTTTAAACCAACATACATTTATTATCTCACACTTATGTAGATCAGAAGTATAGGTGGGTTCAGGTATTAAGCTGGCTTGTTTTTTCCAGGTCTCACAAGGGTAAAATCAAGGTGCCAGGTAACCTGCACTCATCTGGAAACTATGGGGGAAAATCTGCTTCCAAGCATTTCAGTGTTGGCAGAATTCAGTTCCTTGTGGTTAGAGGGCTAAGGTCACTGTTTCCTTGTTGGTTGTCAGTCAGGAGCTTCTCTCAGCTCCTGAAGCTTTGTTGCAGTCCTTGTCAACTTGCCGCCTCCATTTTTAAACAGCAATAGTGTGTCAAATCATTCTCCTGCTTCCAATCTCTCTCTTTCCCTTCTGCTACATTTCTTCTCCCACATCTTTTTGATTCCAGACTGAGAAAATTCTCTGCTTTTAAGAGCTCATTTGTTATGATTGAGTCTACCAGGATAATCCCAGAAAGTCTCCCCTTCTCAAGGTCTGTATTCTTATCATATTTGCAAAGTTTCTTTGTGGCATAATGTAACATATTCACAAATCCTGCAGGTTAGCCTATGGGTGTCTTGGGGGAGGTGGCAGAATGAGAGCTGAGCATTATTTTGCCTACCATAAAAAAATTAAAAAGGGAACATAATCACCAATGCAGAGAAACAGAAAATAAATAACAAAGTACAACTTTATGTAAATGACTTTGAAAGCCTACTGAAATGGATGATTTCCGTAGAAAATATAATTTGCTAAATATTTAAATGAGAAGAGGCAGAAAAAAATCAATCCATGGAAAGGAATTAAGAATAGCAAATTTCCCACAAAAGCACCAGTCCAAATGGTTTCACGGTTATTTTTTCAAACCTTTAAGAAATACTTTCAATCTTATGTACATGACTCCCTAAAATTAACAAAGGTTGTGCTAGTTGCTAATTGGTATCCAGTCCCTTATTTGACCATCTGTGTTCTGTATATTTCAAGGATCTGGAAGCAGGGCTTTTGCTAGCAGGGTTCTGGTGATTTTTGCCTATTGGAGGCATTAATGCAAGATTAGGAATTAAAAAGAGTGGAGAAGATACATTCTGCCTCTGAAGCTGTGGCAGGTCCAGTGCTGATGAGGAGGGCTCTTGAGTGGCAGGGATGTGGGGTCCAGAGGCCTTGATGACCACAACAAATGCATGGAGTTCTTTCCCTTAGGGACTGTAGCTGCTTCCTGTTGGTCCTGATCTTGGGGTGAAACTAACCTCCCTTTAGCTCTTCTATGCCTTTCAAATATTTAAAACCCAATATCCTGTTTTAAATCCCTCTCTGCTTGAAATACCCTGAGTGGTTTCTGTTCTTCTTATTGGGGCCTGACAGATACTGAAGGTAAGATTTTGAGTTATTTTTATAAAGCCCACTCAAATTGATCATATAATCTGACAGAGGCAGCGTAAAATTACAACCGCAAGTCAGTTTTATTAGTGATGTCAGTACAAAACTTCTAAGTTGAATGCAATATAAACTATTAAAATGAAAACAAAATTTAATGAATAATTTAAAAGCATTAAATCATGAATAACTGGGGCTCATCCCAAAATCATTTATCATATTAATATGTCAAAGGACGATAAGAGAATCAAATAATAGGTGTAAATTTTCCAGAGTGGGAGACAAATTTATTTTTTATAATAATGTACTACTTATATAACACCAAAGAACCAGTGGAAAAACAATATGAATATTTAATAAAGTGGCTGATTCCATAATAATTTATAAAATAATTAGCTTTTATTTAAAAAACAATAGCTGGTATAAAAGAAAATGTCTCAGTCACAAACACAAAGAGAAAAATAAAACTGAAAATAAACTTTTGAAAATGTGTAGAACTTACGTGGAAATAACTTTAGAACACAAGTGAAAGGCATAAGAATAATTGAAGATACAAAAAATGTATTGTGCTTTTTGGTTTGAAGGCTCCATGTTGCAAAGATATTAATTGTAAATTGATCTATAAAAACCATACTTTCCCACCAAAACACCAGTGTGTTTTTTATTTTATTGTTTACTTTTAGAATCTGACAAAATAATTATAACATCTACATTTGAGGAGTACGAGGAGAAAAAAGAAAAGTAATGTGGGAGGAATAACTGTATCCAAATACAAAAAGTACCATGAATGTTATAATAATTAAAACAGTATGGCAATGATACAGAAATAGACCTGCTGATAATGAAGTGAGCAGGAATTTCAAAATAGACTCAAGTACCCATAAGAACTTGGTATATTATGTAGTTGACATCTCAAGTCTTTGAAAATATGCACTTCGTAATAGGTAGTAATAGGAAAATTAGCTACTTACATGACATAAGTTTAAATATAGCAGACTTCTTTCTCTCTTATTATATTAAAATAAAATTTAAAAATATAATAGACAAAAGAAACTTGTAAATGTAAGAAGTGCACATAAGTAAAATTAGTTGCTATTCTTTGAGTGGAGAAAGCTTTTTCTAAGAATAAACATAAAACCCAGTAACCATTAAAGAAATTAACTGATATAATCATACGTATTAAAATGTTCTATCAGGCAAGATAGATGGGTGAATGGTTAGATAAAGTCAAAATATAAATATTACACTCAACAAAGAATACTTTTAAAACATGTGTTGCCAGGCATGGTAGCTCATGTCTATAATCCCAGCACTTTGGGAGGCTGAGGCTAGTGGATTGTCTGAGCCCATGAGTTCAAGACCATCCTGGGCAACTTGGCAAGACCTCATCTCTACAATAAATTTAAAAATTAGCTGGATGTGGTGGTGCATGCCTGTAGTTCCAGTTACTTGGAAGACTGAGGTGAAAGGATCGTCTGAGTCCAGCAGGTTGAAACTGCAGTGGCTGTGAGTATGCCACTGCACCCCAGCCTGGGCAACAGAGTGAGACTCCAACTCAAAAAAAAAAAAAAAAAAAGTGTCAGGCAAAAGGATCAAATTCCTAAGTATTCAGAAATGCACATTGAAATTAATGTGATAAAGATTAACAAGCAATCCAATGGGAAAACAGTAAAAGGATATGGACAAATAGTCAAAGAAAAAATGCAAATGTCTAATAACCTTAAAATATTCCTAATGTTTTTTAAATTAATGAAATTCAATTTAAAATAATGAAACACACTTTCTCAATCACATCGGGAAAAGTTAAGTATGTCTATAATCTCATTGTTGGCAAAATAGAATACAATAAATGATACACTTTAAGTATAAAACAGTACAAACTTTTTGGAGGTAAGTAGGCAATTTCCATACAAAATTTAAATTCATATATTCCATGAAGAAATGCTATAGCTGGAATTTTTCCTGTAGATTTCATTTATGTATTTCAGAAATATATACTTAACACTTATTATGTGATCTTCTCTGTATTAAATACCAAGAATGCAGCAGTGGCCAAAAGTCTTTGCCCTTAAGGTACCAACAATCTAAAATGTAGGGTTGCTCATAATAATTAAAAAACAAACAAACAGAGCAAAGTAATATTTTTTGTGTGCTGGTAATCCATCCAACACAATATCATGTATTTATTGTAGAGAATAGGACAAGTATAAATGTACTATCGTGGGAAATGTTCATAACTTACATGGAGTGAAAAAACAAGTTACGGAAATGTACATAGTAGAACTTTTCCTCTAAACTTACAAAGATACACACACTCATACCTACGAAATAACAAAATAGTGGGAAAAATATATTCAAGAAGTCATCTCTGGGAAGTGGCATGGGAAGGGGAAGATGAGAGACTGTTCCTTCTAATTTTATAGAATTCAATATTTTCCCCACAGCTACACATTAATTTTTAATAATTTTAAAAATTTTTCTCATATCCTTTGAGGTCTCTCAAGGGTCTTCTGTATTTATGTCCACATTGAGATCTGTGGGTGAACTCCAAGTTCCTATCTCCCCCTGTGGGGAATGGATTGTTGCCTAATTAAGTAATCCAGCCAGCAGGGAAGGTACAAGTGACACTATTTGGAACACCTGGACTCACACCGAGAGTTGCCTTCCTTAATTATGTGGCAGCCCATCTCTGCTAGAATTGATTTCCTTCCTGAAATTCAACACTTTGTAGCATTTTGTACTAAGCCTTTTCTCACCATTGTGGAGTCCTTATTCTTGAAGTCATGGTTGCTATTGTTCGACATCTGAGGGTGCCCAGGGGAGAGCTAGGGTTTATTTTGTAATCCAGAAATAATCATAAAATGGTTATTTTAATAATCTACTCTTTATAGTCAGTGCCTGGGCCAAACAGGAAGAATCTGTGGCCTTGACACTTCATTTTGTAAACAGACCTTTTCTGGCCCATCAACAATGATTCCCAAGGCAGCAGTGCCGTGGGCATCTTAAAACAAGTTTTCTCTCTTACACAGAAGAGGTTTACAATTCTGTAAAGGTTTTGTTGGGGCATTTATGTAGTCTGATATTCTACAATGCAGTCATACCTACAAATATGATGTATTATATTTTAGGTACAATGATTGTTTTCAGTGGGGGGAAAAGTCTCCACAGACGAATTGATACTGGGCTCCATGCTGGGTCTTATGCATTAATCATGAAGTATCATGCTTATGCAAATGTGTAGAAGCCCAATTAGGCAGAGAGCACAGAGCCCTGGGAATAATGTTATGGGCTATTGGGCCTTTGAAATACACTCCTTGGCCAAATTTTCAAAAGCAAAGCAGATTTGAGATGTCTTTTTACTCTTGAAAACAGGTGTACAATTGTCTTCTTTGTGCTTATTTCATGCCTTCAACCTTAAAATAAAGCTTTCTCCCAGTTGGCGTGATTTTCCCTCGTCGCTCAACAGGAGCAGTGGAAATTCTGAATCACTGACAAGAAAATAAAATGTTCATTCAAAATCTAGACGTGCTGAGAATATTGAAGATACATCAATATTTGGGGTTTATGTCACACATTTTGAATGTTTCATATATTCAGTTTTCCTCTGGCAAACTCTGCCATCTCTTATATTTTGTGTGATTAATCAAAATATTCTGGTTTCTATTTTGCAAACCTTCTGCAAACAATGCAAATATTGTGAAGAAAAATACCACAAAATTTTGGAAGATAAGCTCTCACTTTTATGCATTACTTCCCATTATCAAAATGTATTTTGCTAACTTGAAACTGCTACTGTCTTACCCCTGCTTTTATTTTCATAAGACACTTGTTGGAATTGCATCACTACTTGGAGAGATTATAGTGGTGGGTGGGAATGAGATAGGAAGACAGGAAAGATTAGTTACCCATTTAAATGACTCTGCCTAAGAGAATCATTTTGAACACGATTATTTCTATACTGCCAGTTGTTAAGATTAGGCAGATAAATTGGTAAATCAAGTGTTGCCATGTAGGAAAAGTTCATAGTTTAGGAAAAATATATTTTTTTTTAGTCAGATGTAACATAACCCTTACCTTTATCTAGTTTAACAAAAGCTTCAAACACGTACTTGAACATTTTTGTACTCAACTAGAAACCAGCTTAGATTCTTAAAATCTCTGTTTTCTCATCCAGTATATCTAGGAAACAGCTCATTAATAGGTTGATTATGATATAACTATGCTTCTCATATAGCTAATGGCTGAGAGTTGGGGGAGGGATTGGCATGGAACAGAGAGAGAAGAGGGAAGTGTGGAGATGTGTTGGAAAAAGGAGGAAAGAACAGAAGGGCAAGGGAGAAAGAAAGAAAGGTCAAGGGAGAGAAAAAGGGGACACTTTAAATAGCGTTTGGCAGGTGATGCTAATGTCTGAAAAATTCTCCTTCAGGAGGACTAAAGACTTCTTGACTTTTGAAAATAGTGTTAATTCACTGCTCTGTTTTTTAGAATGCTCCTGGCTATGTGAGTAGCACTACCAATTAGATCTGGTTGAAAACTTTGCACAGAAATTTAGTCTTCCAAGTGTAATTTATTACATTAAGATGTTCAACAAAAGGTTGGCTTCTCTTAGTCCAAAGTGTCTCTGTCTCTGTCTCTGTCTCTCTCTCTCTCTCTCTCTCTCACACACACACACACACACACACACACACACACACACATCTAATTATTACTATTTTTATTATTTTTGATTGAATCAAAGGTTTCCCCTTGTTTTTTTTTTAAATTTTATTTTATAGATGTAGGATGCAATTCAGGATTAGGTATATAAGTGGATATCATGCAGGTAAAGTTTGGGCCTCCCATTGATCCCCACTTTGCTTGGTTTGAGATCAAGTACCCTTACTGATGTTGTGATCTCCCTCCCACCCTAATATCTCGCTATTGCCAATCTCTTTCTTATAGTATTATGGTAAATGTTCAGGGCCCACTTCTGAGTGAGAACATGTGGTACTTTGTTCTTTGCTTTTGTGATAGAGCACTGAGTATGATAGACTTTAAATCCATTCAAATTGCTGTGAAGTCCATATGTTTGTCCCTTTTTTATGGCTGCGAATATTCCATTGTGTATATGTACCACATTTTTTTTAACCCACTCCAGTTTTAATGGGCAGCATGGTTAGTTCCATGTTTTTGCTATTGTGAATAGTGCTGCAATAAACATGCGTGTGCTGGTATCTTTATTGTAGAATGATTTGTATTCCTCTGGGTATTTTCCCAGTAGGGGGATTGCTGGGTCACATGGAAGGTCAATTTCTAGCTCTTTTAGAAATTGCCACCGTTTTCCATACAGGTTGAACTTGTTTACATTCCCACCAGCAGTGTAGAAACGTTCCCTTTTCTCCACATCCTCACCAGTATCGGTTGTTTTATTAATGATGGCCATTCTTACCGGGGTTAGGTGGTATCTCAATGTGGTTTTGATTTGCATTTCTCTGATGATTAGTGAGGCTGAGCACTTTTTCATGTGTCTGTTGGCTGCCCATATATCTTCTTTTGAGAAGTGTCTATTCATGTCTTTTGCCCACTTCTTCTTCTTATTTTTATCTATTTATTTATTTTTTTGAGTTGGAGTCTCACTCTGTCATCCAGGCTGGAGTGCAGTGGCATGCTCATGGCCACCCTAGCGTCAACCTGCCAGGCCCTGGTGATCCTTATGCCTCAGCCTTCCAAGTAGTTCCAAGTAGCTGGAACTACAGACGCATGCTACCACGCCCAGCTATATTTTTTAAATTTATTGTAGAGATGAGGTCTCGTCGAGTTGCCAGGGGTGGTCTGGAATCCGCAGGCTCAGACATTCCACTCTCCTCAGCCTCCCAAAGTGCTGGGATTACAGGCTGAGCCACTGAGCCCGGCCTTCCCCGGTTTTTAATGGAGCTATTTGTTTTTTCCCCTTTCAGCATGTTTGAGTTCATTGTAGATCCTGGATCTTAGGCCTTTGTTAGTTATACAGTTGACAAACACTTTTCCCATTCTGTGGGCTGTCTCTCCACTCTCTTGATGGTTTCTTTTGCTTTCCATGAAGACCGCTGTGAAAAAAAAAATGCCCTGTGCAGTCATTTCTTCCCTGGAGAAACTCATTTCTATGTGTGTGTACGTGTATATATGTGTGTGTGTGTGTGTGTGTGTGTGTGTGTGTATAAATCAATGGATTTTGCAGGGCACACACTATATTTCCTACTGTTTTTAAGTAGCTATGGGAAGAGAGTTGTACCCACTTAACAGATGCAGGATCTGCTACATTACTGCTTATACTCCCAACTCCTCTCTCCAAGAGTGTTGCCATCCCTGAAATCAGAAGCCTATAAAGAGTGATCAAGGATGATAAAAAGAAACACTTCCCCTCAAAAAATCTGATTTCCATTGAAGATAAGTTTATGTAAGTGTTTTATTGTTTCCATAGTAAAAAAAGAAGAAGCAACTGAAGAAATACTGTGATAAAAAACTATTATGTCAAGTAGAAATTTGTTGAATAGAAACTTAATCAAATTTGATGATACCCTAGAGCAGGAGGTCCCTAAGCCCCAGGCCTCGGACCATTCCCGGTCTGTGGCCTGTTAGTAGCCGGGTGACACAGGAGAGTGAAGGGCAAGCATCTACTGTAAGATCATTGGGGGATTCGATTAGATTCTGATAAAAGCGGAAACCCTATTGTGAACTGTGCATGTGAGGGATCTAGGTTGCTGCTTCTTATGAGAATCTAATGCCTGGTGAACCCCCATTCCCACCATCCCCCTCCCCATCCATGGAAAAAATTGTCTTCCACAAAACCGGTCCCTGATGCCAAAAAGGTTGGGAACCGCTGCCCTCAAGATTTCTTCTGCATAAGAAAGGTTATGAAAAAGGCCTTTGTGAGCTAGGCTCGGTGACTCAGCCTATAATCCTGCACTTTGGGAGGCTGAGGTGAGTGGATTGCCTGAGCCCGTGGGTTCAAGACCCACCTGGGCAACTTGGTGAGACCTCATCTCTACAATAAATCAAAAATTAGCCAGGCGTGGTAGCGCGCGCCTGTAGCGCCAGCGATTTGGAAGGCTGAGGCGGAAGAATCACCGGAGCCCAGCAGGTCGAGGCTGCGGTGGCTGGAGGCGGCCACTGCACTCCCGTCTGGGCGACAGAGTGAGACTCCAACTCAAAAAAAAGAAAAAAAAAAAGAAAAAAAAGAAAAAGGCTTTGTGTTAATATTTTGCGAGTTCATTTGCTTGCTTTTTGTTGCTGTTTTTGATGTTTGTGTTTACTATGCTAGACAAATATCTCTGCCCAGTATGATAGGGATCAAAGGAGAGAGTGATGCTTGGAGCTGAGAGATAAAAATGATATCCTTATGAATATATACAGTGAGTGGAAAATGGGAGCTAGACAGGCTGGGAAAGGTAGTGATCATTCCCCATAGAAATGTCAAGAATGAAGAAAGGCCAACTTAAATTTTCTAGCATCTTTTACCATCAACTGCCACCCACCATGCCCTAATGTCAAATAAGTCTTGTAACCTGTTTGTAACTGATTCCAAGGGGAAAAAATAAATCTCAGCATGATTCTGCCGGTTAATTGCCAGCAGATTTGTTCTATCCCAAACATAAGCTTTTTCATTTTAATTAGATTCAGTAAGCTGATCTACACTTACTATCTTTACCACTATTCCTCCTGTTCCTCACTTTATTTAGCTGCCTGTATTTTTTTAAATAGTCGGGGGTTTCATTCTATCACTGACACTGGTCTCAAGCCCCTGAACTCAAGTAATCCTTCCACCTCAGCCTCCAGAGTAGCTGGAACTCTTGAGCAGCTAGGACATAACTTACTTCTTCATTGGAACAAATAGTAATGGTTCTCTGTAGTTCTCAGTGTGGTCTAGGGAACTCTGGGAATTCTCATTATTCCTTCAGGATGTTCTCAAAGTCAAAACCTTTTTTTGTAACATTACCTGTTTTTCCACTCCTGATCTCTCACAAGTAGGCAGTCAAGTTTTGCAGAAGCACCACGAAGTGTCACACAGACTGTATACCGAAGCATATTTAAGACTCCAAATATCTTTTATTAATCAGTCATTAGTGAAATTTTCAAAAATATAGAACAATGTCTTTCTCGCTAAAATATATAGCTATATTTTATTAAAATATGTTATCTATTTTAACATATGTTGGGTTTATTGTTATTTTAAACTATAAATATTCTTAAAATTTCTGAGTTTTGACTTTTAGCATAGTAAATATTGATATACAACCAACATAGAAAACATTCTTTAGGATTTTTTTTAATTTTTAAGAACATTAAGAGATTTTGAGACCAAAATGTTTCAGAATTCCTGCTCTACAGAGTGAACAGGGCAGAGTTAATTCTGGAAGTAAAACCTTTATCTCCATTGTGCCAAAATATTTTCCTGAGGACTTGCAGACTAAGTGCAGGTGATCTTTGCTTTGGAATAACTCAATCTATTAAGATTAGAATTCATAGGAAAGATAATTACATGGTGAAATTTAAATTATAAAAAGGGTTTTGATGAGATTCTTTCAAGTACACTGCACTTTAAGAGTATTTAAAGTATGACTAGTTTTCAAAGCCATAAGTACATTTTTGACTTCTAAAGACACATGTAGTGCAACCTGGCGAACATGCTGCACCTAATCCTAGGTGGATTTAATGTAACACTCTTTAGATATGAGAAAAATAGTAGTGATTTAATTGGACTTTAAAGACAATGAAGGTAAGAAGTCCATATTTGACATTTTTAAACAAGAAACTTAAAACTCAGAATAAGAGGGGAAATTAGAATGTGACTAGTTCTAGAAAAAAGAGATTAATATGATTTTCAGAGCCAATTAATTTTAGTTTGGTTTGTTTTAGGTAAAAAATAAGAACAAATAATCATCCTAGGAGAAACTAGATTATTCTGTCATATTTGCAGCAGAGTATTGATATTTGAGGTATTAATTTTAGAAATTAGGGTAGAGAAATTTGATTAAAATTTGTTTGTGAGGAAATAAGAATTGAAAAATAGAAGCATAGCATTGAAGTCAGGGTTCTACAAGGAGAACTGTTCAACTTGGAATTAATAATGAACTTGGGGGCCAGCAAAATAAAAATAAAGATTGAACTTATACTACACAGGAACAAGAGATACTAACTATCCCTAGGAGAAAAATAAAAGAAATACAGTTATATGTTTGTTACTTAATGTTAGGAATGCCTTCTGAAAAATTCTTCCTTGGGTGATTTCACTATTGTATGAGCATCATAGCGTGCACTTCACACCTAGGCTATGTAATATAGCCTATTGTTCCTAGGTACAAACCTGCACAGCATATTATTGTACCTTACTGTACTGTACTGAATACTATAGGCAATTTTAACACAATGGCAAGTATTTGTATATCTAAACATAGAAAAGATACTGTAAAAGTAAGTGGGACCACTATCATAAATGTCATTGATTGCTACATGACTGTACCTAATGAACAAGTTAACTAGCTGCATCTAGTTAGTATCGAGAGCATGTGCTGGATGTGTTTGTGTGTTTGTGTGTTTGTGTGTGTGTGTGTGTGTGTGTGGTATTGGGGTAGCTGTGCTCATGTTCAGATCCTGCAGCACACACCCTTCATAACAGGGAATTTGTGGTATTGATGGACTCTGAAAGTATCCTGTCCTGAAGAAGAAGTCAAGGGGTCCAGAAGCATTTAGTCTTTGATTAAGCCTCTATGCAGAAGGAGAAATGCATACATACTTCTTTTATTTCTAGAGTGCAGTGCCTGTCCACAGAGTGGTCACAGTCACCTTTAAAAGAGTTTTGTTCTTGACAGCTATTTAAAGTGGATTGTATTCAGCAAGGCCTCTTCATTCTGACATTTTATCTTCAGCCATTTGGATTGGTTGACATTAGACTGGCTCTCAAGTTTACCATCAGAAGATGATTTTTGCTTGTCTGCGGTGATAATACTTGCTGAACTAATTTTTATCAAATTTCTCAAAATGTCATCATCTTTAGCTGAGGAAAGGACAAAGAACATCTTTCTTCAAATGAGAACTTTTTACAGATTTTGGCATTCGCTGAACACAAAAGGATAGAATGAAAATTTTTGGCCATCTTTACAATAGGCATGGATGCAGCCTCGACTTAAATTGTCTGTATAACTTGTTCCTGTTAATGTCCGTCACATCTATGTATGACTTGGAGCTGCTATAAAATCAAAGCTACCAAATGACACTGAAATTTTTTTATGGTTATATACTGTTATACTATGTGGTAGAAGATAAAGAGCTCCAATCTTCCTGCTCACCCACTATAGTTCCGAGAAATTATGAGAAATGATATTCTAAAATGTAGTATATAATCTGTTTATACTTCCTAGGTTTCTAGGGACCTTAGTCATTTAAAGCACATGCACATGTACACACACATAAACAGACATCTTGCTGAATGCTGCTGAAGAAACAGGAGGGAAAATCAGATGTAGAAAATACATATTTAAAAATAGAATTTAAACTGAGAAACTTGACCTGATAGCCCACTTAAGCATTTCATAAAGAAGAAAGCTGCAAAATCCACAATTAGAACCTACAGAGCAGTGTGGAGAAGAGAAGTAAAATTAAATGGAAAAACAAACTAGGACTGCAAAAGATTAACAGAGAAAACCCCACAAACAGAAAATACTCCCTGTTCTTACTAGACTTATTTTAGAATCATAGGAAGCTCATTTCTGAAATGCTAACGGCATGTTATGTGCCTATATCTTGTGGTAAGGGTTCCTTTACCAGAAGGTTTCTCCACAAGAAGAAAGCAAATCTGGCGACTGACACCTGCAATAGATACTATGAAATAACCTTAATTTTCTTCCTGACTTTAGAGCCATGAGCTTAAGGGATCTAAGTATAGCTCTCCTCTCTTGGGATTGTGTGTCTACTCTCCTTTAACTTAATTAAATCAAGTATATTGAAATAAAGTTATCAAAATATAAAAAACAAATTTATGATATAGTGATACATATGCTTCTTTATTTATTCATTAAATAATAAGATTTAGCAGGGGTCTACTCACCACAGAAATATAGAAATACTTCTGAGCACAAATAAAAGCTTATGACTTCTACAACATTCTTGAGAGGTCTACATAAATGGAGGGACAGACCCTGATCACAGATTGGAAGACCTGATATTGTTAAGGTTCTCCCCAAATTGATCTATAGACTCAGTGCAATTCCTATCAAAATCCTAGAAGGACTGACAAAAATATATAAAAATAGTAATATCTGTCCTTGTGGGAGTCTGGAGGGATAGGGTGAAGAGAGGTACAATCTATAAATATAATAAATAAGAAAATAATACGGGAATTGACAAGTGATGAGAAAAAAATAAAAGAGAATAAGGGGTATTAGGAGGGTTGTGGTGAGGGGCTGGCATTTAAATAGAGTGGCCAGGAGAAAGTGACATTTAAGTAGTGACCTGAAGTAGGTGAGAAAGTAAACCATATACATATCTTGGGGGAAGTACTTTGGGCAGAGGGAACAGCCAGGTGACAAACTATGAGTTAGGTCCATTCCTGGTGTTTTCAAGGAGCAGCAGCAAGACCAGGGCTGAAGGATAGGGAGCCAGTGTGAGATCAACTGGATATCAAGTTAAATGGTATGTGTTGGAGAAGGGAGAATTTGATGATGAAGAACTTTGTGGATCCTTATGGGTCTTATGCTAATACTCTAGGAGACGTGGGAATCCACTGGAGCACTTGAAACACAGGAATATGAGGTTCAGACTTACTTGTCAAAAGGAGCACCTGTGTTGTCTTGAGAAACAAGGAGGTACATTAGAAAAGTACTCTTTTTTAAAATTTTATTTAAAGATGTGAGGTACATGTCAGGATTAGGTACATAAATGGTCTGCATGCAGGTGAAGTTTGGGCCTCCCACTGGTTCTTACTTCCCATGGTTTAGGATCAGGTAGTCTACACTCCAGGTGATACATGATAATGACATGGATTAGGGTGGTAGTGGTTGAAAGATTAGATATAGCCACATTATGGATCTAACCTGAAGCTGGGACCAACAGAATCTCCCAATGAACTAGATCTAGCCTCAGGGAGAGGGGAAGTAAAAAAAAAAAGACTTCAAGATTTGAGACTGAACAAATTGAAGAATGGGGTTTTCATGAACTTAACCTGTCTTTATTGTATCCTTAGAGGGATACGAGGGAAGTAACAGTGACCTGTCTGCTTTAATGTTTTCTCCTCATTAGGCATCCACCAACTTGATGACAGTCACTGGTACTTTTTTTGTTTCCGCATATGGAATATATGATGAGCCCTGATGAGACAGGAAACTAAGGGAAAATGACCATTTAAAAGCCCACTCTTCAATGCAATGTGATTTACTTGTTCTACTGATGCTGTCCTTTATTGTCTGTCGAGTTATAAATATTTTTCATACTCTAACAATTTTAATTTCTTACATGGCTGCTGCTCATGGTTAAATATTCCCTGTGTGAGGGACTTCTCATGGCCAGTCTGACTTGATGCTTGACAAAATGCATAATGCAGAGAAACCAGCAAAGAAAGCATCACAAACACTCACTGTAAGGTCAGTCCACTAAGGATAATATTGACATTGATAGTATTGATAGTATACAGCCCACTAAGGGTAACATTGACACTGATAGTATACAGGAAGTTCCCACTTAATGCTGTCAGTTTCCTGAAACCTGTAACTTTAAGCAAAAGAATGATAACAAATCTAATTTTACCATAGGTAAATTTAATAAAATCTAATTTTACCATAGGTAAAATTGATGTAAACAAAAGTTGAGTTCCTTAGACATTTTCTGATCACAAAGTCCCCAAACTTCTAAAGAAAGACCCAAACTCTTCTCATTTTAAACACTGAAATAAATGTGAATTCTGCATACATTTAAGAAAAATTAATATAAGCATGTAGAAAAATATTCTAGGTCTGGGTTGAGGGTGGTTGGAACCATTTCTGGCAGCTCAGAACACAAGACAGGAACCTAGCCTAGACAGGATGCCATTCTATCACTGGGTCACTCACACACACACACACACACACACACACACACACACACGCACACACACACATGCGTGTACACACACACACACACACACACACACACTCAGATGGGGCCCATGTAGATACACCAATTCACCTAATATGCAACGTTAGGAACATGGGAAAGAAATTGAATTACCTGAAGGATATGCATGTAGATATGGGGAGAATGTGCAGACTCCACACTGACGATGGTCCCTGTCTGGGGATCATTTTGTTCCTCATCATTTTTATAACAAAAGAACATGAGCTGAGGACCTGCTGTACCTTTTATAGCATGCATATGTGGCTTTTATATCTGAGTATATCTGACCATCTTTTCATGTGTTATTCTTTGGAGTAATTAATAGTATGTCCAAGGTCAATGTCAGTCCAGACTCCCGGCTCTCCCTGTATGTAGCCAACTAGCACAGAAAGCTATTTCATGAATCACCCTGGCCAGTACATGGTGGAAGAACATCAGGTCAAGCATGTGATTGAGGCTTCGATTCCTGAATCAGATTGTTTTAGCTAACTGGAAGAATAGGCGAGGAAGGAGCTCACCACTGTTTGCCTTGAAATGGTCCTTGCTTTACATCTGAAACTGCAGACTTTGTGATTCAAAATGTTTCAAAAAGTCCTAGTTTCTGCTATGATTTAGGGTTGTCAATTAGGAGAGAAAGGAATAGAGAGATAAAAGATGAAGTTTAAATTATGAGAAGAGTGATGCCAATGTACCCTGTGTTGGGATTTTTTAATGTGTATTCCTGTTCATTCAGTGTGGCGACTTAGGTTTTAGGTCTTGAAGTAGGTAGATTCTCACAGTATTGCCCTTTTTCTGACAATACATTTAAATCTCTCCTAGACTAAGATGTGAACCAGAGAAGGTAAAGTGACCCCCCCCAAAAAAAACTATATGTGTTTGGCAAGGGTATTGTGGACTTGGAAGTGGGAGATAAGAGAAACTTATTGGGATGGAGAAGAAAGACAAGGAGATTGAGGACAAGAAATGAAGAGGGAAGGAATTTGGATCCTTTTCCTTTATCTGTACAATTCTAAAAACATTGGAACCAAAATAAGAAAAGCAGAGAGGGCAGTGAGTTCCTTTTATCTGTGTAAAATATGGACTTCACACTTTCAGTTAAAGATATACAAAATCTGGTCAGGTGTGATGGTGCATGCCTATTATACCAGACCTTTGGGAGGCCAAGGTGAAAGGACTGCCTGAGCCTATGGGTTCAAGACCAGCCTGGGTAACTTGGTGAGACCTCATCTCTACAATTAATAAAAAAATTTAGCCAGGCATGGTGGTGCCATGCCTGTAGTTCTAGCTACTTGGAAGGCTGAGGCAGAAGGATAATCTGAGCCCAACAGGTCAAGGCTGCAGTGTCCATGAGCATGCTACTGCACTCCAACCTGGGAAAAAGACTCCAATTAAAAAATACACACACACACACACACACACACACACACACACACACACACACACTCAAACACACACGGTCTGACAATTAAGTTTGCAAACTTGCAACTGTGCACTTGCATTGACAGCACTGTACTAAAAACTTGGTTAGGTTTCATAACCTTGGTATGTCAGTATCTCGCAGCTGTGTTCATGTCGCTGTGTGGCAGTGTCTTGCTGAGTGACATTCATTATTGTTGTTGCATGTTTTTGTGTGCCATTGTAAGAATGTCAGAGTTTAAATTAGAGCAACAAACAAACATTAAATTTCTTGTTAAACTTAGCAGGAGTGGAAGTGAAGTCACTAGGATATGTTAATCCAAGTGTATGGGGATAATACCATGAAGAAAATGACAGAATACAAATGGATTAAACATTTCTCTGAGGAGAGAGAAGGTATCACTGATGAAGAGAGGTCAAGATGGTCCAGTAATGAGCAGAACTGTTGAAAACATTGCAAAAATTCATTGAATTATGCACCAAAATTGTTGGCTAACTGTAAGAAGTATAGCAGAACAAATAAACATCTATAGAGAAACAGTTCTGAAAATCTTAACTGAATATCTCAGCATAAGAAATGTGTGTGCAAAAATGATCCCATAGGTACTCTTGCATCATGACAATGCACCAGCTCACATAGCACTGTCTGTGAGGGAGATTTTAGCCAGTAACAAATACCTGTATTGGAAGACCCTCCCTATTCACCTAATCTGACCCCCAATGACTTTTTTCTTTACCCAAAGGTAAAGGGAACATTAAAAAGGAAGATATTTTGATGACATTCAGGACATCCATTGTAATAATGACAGCACTGATGGTCATTCCAGAAAAAGAGTTCTAAAATTATTTTGATGGGCAGACTAGGTGTTTGCACTAATACATAGCCTCTCCAGGGGAGTACTTTGAAGGTGACCATAGTGATATTCAGTAATGAGATATGTAACACTTTTTCTAGGATGAGTTCACCAACTTAATTGTCAAACTCCATAAAATATTAGCACCAGAGCTAGGCAAAAGTATAGAGCCAGTGAGTTATTTTCAAAATCTTCCTATTACCCTTTCTTTGGTCTTTACCACCTCCCTGCCTTTTGGGTGCAGTGATAATGCACACATTGGCACTCACTTCAAACTTCTTGGAAATTTCCACCTGGGGTTGCTGAATTTTCTCTGACCTTTCTCAAAATATACTTGTCCGGTGTCCTTGGCTTTCAGAGCCCAGACTATGACTAGCATTAAGTAAATCTTGTTCAAAAACATATTTAAATCACATGACTAAGTTACCTTTGGATTAAATAATTATCTAGATAATGTATAACAATTTTTAACTAATAGCTGAGCTCGCAATCATTTTAGATAGCATTTTTATTTTTAACAATGTAGTCTTATACCTTTCCCAAGATAAATACCATGGCCATTTGAGGCACTTTAGAAGAAAGCTGAAAAAGACATATCTCTATATGATGGTTTTCAGTTCCTTTTAAATCTGACCTTTAGTCAATTACCTATTCAGGCCCAGGAAACCATATGGGCAAAAAGCGTTACCCCAAATGTTCTGCAAACTCCAAATTTTTATCTTATATAATTACTCCAGATTTCCATCATCAGAATGACAAAATGTTCAGGAAATACCCTTGATGAAGCAAAAGAAAAGTATTTGAGTTTATTTGCATAGGAGGTATTTTTAAGAGTTATATATGAAATTATAGATCCCTTAATTATTCCATTTCATAGGATTAAAATAAATAGGCTCCTACTGTAGTCAAAGAAATTCATTTAAGACCCAAGGAAAGCATTGTGCCATCTTCTGGAACCTCTAATTCAAAGGATTTTCAACTTCTATCTCTGCAAATCTTTAGAACCGGGGGAGTTAACTCTTTCAATTGACTGGTTTGCTTACCAACCTGAAGCCATGAGTAGCTCTTAAGTTTCCTTTCAATACTAGGATTTGGAACCCAGAGAGCCTCCCAGCGTTGGCTTTTTTCACACAAATAAGAGACAGCAAAAGTGGTGGCTCTTTTTTAATTGTGAGCTCCCTCAGGCATTTCAAAAATTTACTGAAATCTCTACCTAATTGCAGAGATTAAATTCTCATGCTGTTCTTTGGCAAATATCTCAAATTATTTGTCTAACACTACATTAGACCTGACATGTTAATTGGTTTAGGGAGTCATGCATGAGGTTTACTCATATGTGACTAATTTCTAATACATTAGTATTTTTGGAAAAAAAATAAATCTGCTTGGAGAAAACTGGGTCTAGAGTCCAAACATCCTACAACTTATATTATCAGAGAGGTCCCAGACACTAGAATTAGTCTGAAAAGGGCATAGGTGACTCATTCCAGGCCTAGCTGATGACTCACATAACCCCAAACACATAATTTCACTGCACCTTTCCTAAGGATTTTCCTCCAGTAAAAAACATCTAATAATACCACATAAAAGCCTCATCAGGAAATTGGCAGAATTAATGAGATAATAAAAATAGTGGGAAAGAGTTGTTGAAAGGACCTCAGGGACTTGTATTCATACTTCCTCCTGTGATATGGAAACATCTGACCTATCCAAATCCATTCTTTTGAGGACTGTTGAACTAATGCTTTATCTCTTAGAATGAAAAGCAATAACTCCCCAAACTCAGGCCTTCCTCTGCTTTCCTGACTGAGTGATCAAATCCTTTCTCATAATGTTGAATGTAAATCTGCTTTTGGTGGCATGCAGGTACTATTGTTCTGTGCTTTTTTCAGTGAACACGGCAAACAAGAGCATGCTTGGTAAACTTCACAGATCATTTGGAAATAGTACATCTTGGCATCATGTTGTCCCTACAACCGCCACCACTCCCCTGTCTGGTCTCTTGTTCCTTAGGATTGGTTTCTGGTGAATAGTAGGTAGAGTGGAGCTGGATATGTCAAAAGGCAGAGTCTGACAATGAAAGCAATTTGCACTTCATTCAAGTCACTATCAGCGATAAACAGAGACATTTGGCAGTTTTATAAGTACTTTGTACTTAGTTTCATATTTTAAAAACTCTTGTTAGCATAGAACTATAAATAGGCTAGAAGTTAAGCAAGTTCAAGGCATGTAGAAACTACTTTGAAAGACTAACAAACTCAGGTAATTAAAGTAGTTTGGAGCTATGAAAACATACATACACATATACATACATACTTATACATACATATATACTAATGTATGATGATTTTTAAATGTAAAAAGTCAGAGGTAGACTAACACATTGTCTTTACAATATTTTTGTTCTGTGGTCCTATAAGTAGGGAGAGAAAATATTTTCTCTGAATTTCTAAATTATAGCTGGAGAAATTGAGTTATAGAACAGAGCTACCAAAAAATGAGCTATAGAACATGTGGACTGAAAGACATTAACTGCTTGCATTGGTTGAGCAAATAGATTTTATCCTCATTTTTAGCATGCAAAGTGAGAGATATTTAAAAATTCATCCTTGATTGAATTGAATTGTTCTTGGTCATTGGCGTTCTATTTTGTATAGCCTAATTAATTCTTACTACTCCTGTTTGCACCCTGGGGTGCTTTTAAATAAGTAAATATATAAAGAGTTTTCAGTTGCACCATAATGTTGACTAATAGAGTGATCTTGTAGTCTAGCTTTCATCTCTTCAGCCAAAATAAATTCATTCCTTCTCTCTCTCTCTTTATAACCTCCACACACATTGATTATTATACACTCATCTTACTAAAATTTTAAGTATATTTCTGCCAAATTTTACATTTTTTGAAAGACTGAATGAATATGATAATTTTAGAAAGCTATCATTTAAAATTACATAGACAAGCCGGGCTCAGTGGCTCAGCCTGTAATCCCACGCCTTTGGGAGGCTCAGGTGAGTGGATTGCCTCGGCCTGTGGGTTCGAGACCCACCTGGGCAGGCGAGACCTCATCTCTACAATAAATCAAAAAATTAGCCAGGCATGGTAGCGCGCACCTGTAATTCTGGCTACTCGGAAGGCTGAGGCAGAAGGATCACCAGAGCCCAGCAGGTCAAGGCTGCGGTGGCTGGGAGTGGCCACTGCACTCCAGTCTGGGTGACAGAGTGAGACTCCAACTCAAAAAAAAATAAAAAATAAAAAATAAAATAAATAAAATAAAATATAATTACATAGATAAGCAAGTATAAAAATATAGTTTTCTCTGCTGTTTAACATTTTAATAACTGTAGCCTTAAAAATTCTAATAGTCATTTGATTCACGTGTTCAATTCTATAAATCCCACTTCTCCCCAAAATAGTATTTTTGGAAAATAATGATCAAATTCCCCTCCCCTCCAATTCTAAATAGATAATTTTAAATATCCAGTGAGTCAACAACATGGTAGCTTCTGCTTTTCTGACTTCGCATCAAGTCCTTTAATTTCAACAACTTTTCACTTCTCATTTAAGAAACTGGAGTCTCTGGTAGGCGAACCTCTTTTGGCCTTGTCCTGACATGGTGTTTTGATCCTTAGCTAAGAAATGAAGTTGAACAGAAAACAAAGCAAAATGGAGGTAATTCCTTTTTACCCCTTTCCTTACTACTTAATTAGCCTTTATATCTTAAAATTTCCTGGGAAAGGAGAGAGAGAATAGAAGTTTTTTTGTGGGGGTGGGATTGGGGAAAGAGAAGATAGGAAAGAATGAGTGAGAGGAGCTTAAAGCTAAGTGATGAAATTATAGCCCTCCAAGTACTATGTGAATTTGAAAGCCATTCTATTTTATTCCAACTCAAGATATCTTTTTATTTTCCATACAAATTTAAGAAGTAGAAGTGTAGTTTTGTTACATGGATATATTGTGTAGTGGTGAAGTCTTGACTTTTAGTGTAACCATCATGTGAATAATGTACCTTGTACCCATTAAGTAATTTATCAGCCTCCACCACTTCCCACTCTTCTACCCTATCAATGTCTATCATTCCACACTGTATGTCAAGACATCTTTTTCATATCAAGTTATATGGCAGAATTGTCACCTTCTAAAATGTGTGGCAGGATGAGTTGAGCCTAATAGCATTGCATGAAGGGGAAGGTAGATTATGAAACCTTAAAGTTGGGTAAATGAGGTTGCAGATACTGGAGAATCTGCAGCAAGTCAGAATGGAAAAGAAACCAAATCAGTATGAGAGAGTTGGCCAGTGCCATATCAGGGCTTCACCAGCCAGAGGTGAGCATCAAAGCAATTGTGGTATCCAGTGAACGGGTAGACAATAGATCATCCTGCCAGAGACCAGATGACACTCTTAGACGCTTGTATGACACCAGAGTTCCTCTCTGCTTTTGCCTCATGTCATGAAAACTCACAGACACACGTCATATGAATCTTGATCATTATCGCGGGAGAAGAAAACACGTCATATGAAGCTTGATCATTATCGCAGGAGAAGAAAAGCAGAGAATAAGAAGAATATTTGTGAAACAGATTTTTCTTTTTCAAGAAAGACCGTAACTATTGAATCAGACTAAGCTTAAATTTGCATTAAATATTTTTTCCTGTTACTCAGAGGATGTTGTCTTGAAGGAAGTTACAGGCATAAGCAAAGCAATATATTTAATGTGCATGTCTACCTTAGCCAGTCAAATTGCATAACACTGCTATATATGGTGGATATTATATGAAAAGGAAAAATGCTACTACTTACTAGATTTCCATCTACTAATATAATCATTTCTGTTCCATGCATTTTGCCGAAACTATTCCTTCTTTTAGAGGAGTGCTATTCTATGTGGCAGAGGTGGTGGAAGACTGCATACGTTATGTTCTGAATGTGAAAATTGTGAAAATTTTCTGCACTATTTCCAACCTGTTTGTTTCTCCATCTTTGCACATTAGGATTACCTGGAGAGCTTTGAAAGCATAGTCCTCTCCAACTCAAATCAATTAAGTCACATGCTTTCCGGGTAATTCTAATGTTTGCCAGAGCTAAGAAACATTGGATTAATCCATGGGGAAGGATTCTGTTAGCCACATATGCAGTAGTCTTCTAAATATGGGGTAGTAGCCCCAGTGAATGGCTGTCAACTTTGTTCTGCACATTTCTAAAAACTTGACTTTCAAAGGGCTAAATGTTTTTGAATTCTTTAACATCTACTTAAGGTGCTCCTTGCTGTGCTAATGATTTGCTTTCTGATATAAAGCCCTGGAGTTTTACTATGCTTCGTATTAATTTCCACTTCCCACTCTGTAAGGAAATTGCAATTTAGGTAAATGAAGAAACTCTGGGGAAGTGTCTGTCTCTTACCTATGGTTCTTTCAATCACTAAAACAACATTCTCTTGGGTCAACAGAGAAAAGAGTGCTAATGATTTTAGGTGTTAATCACGTATGTCTTATACCGATATTTGTCTGTATATATAGTGAACCATTAATCAAGTGATAAATTCAGTGTTCTGTCACAAGAACAATTAGGATCACTACTCAGGACTTTTTGGTCAGAAGGATTAATCTTGGCTGAGGCTACCTTCCACCCAAAGAAACCTTGCTTGGAATTCATAGTCTCTTTAGCTTAATTTGGAAGCACTATGTTGCTAGTGCTAAGATCCTTTTTTTGGGAGAGGGGGCACTGTGAACTTTGAATTTTTTTTCAAATTATTGGCTTTGCAGTGGACATTTAACTACTGATGGGAATAAGTAACTTCAGATTTGTTTAACTTTGACATACTCATAAGCACACTCTGGCAACCCCCTTGTGCATTCAAATAGCCTTGCCTGAAAAGCTGAACCAACAAATCTTTAACAGTTACAAGAGTAATGTGTATTGAGAGGCAGTTACTGAATAAAAATTGGGTTCAAGATGATTTTCAATAGAGCTGATTCAAACAAAACCAGAGAAGTGTCATAAAAATATAATTTCACACACAAGGAGCACATTCAGAGGCTGATGTTGCAATATTAATGGGCACTCTCCCCCTTCTTACTTTCCATCAAAATTCTTAGCCATAGAAACTAAGTTGAGATACTCTTATTATATTTTAAAGTTAGGATGAGGATTTTAGGAATAGCAGTTTAGAAAAGACAATAGCTTCATATAGCCAGAATATTAAACCTTATCTCCTGTCATTGGACTTCAGAATTATAAATTATTAGGTGTCTAGGAAATCAAGTAAAATATGTATGAAAAACTTGGAAGAAAAATTTTTGCAAGCAATAGTAATATCAGAGAAATATCTCAGAGTTGTATATATTTTGCAAAAAAACCCCTATAAACTTTTTCCATATATATTGGATTTATTATATTTCTCCAAAGCAATTTGAAAGGCACTGAATTATGTTCCCTTTCAGCTTTCAAAAAAATAAAAACACCATAAGTAATAAAAGCAGAAAAGTTGACTCTGAAATTCATTTTCGTATAGATTTATAGGAAACTGCTTTGATGTCTTTTCCATTCCCTTGCCAGAATAAAAAAAAAATATAAAAGAAAGGGAATGTCTATTAAGTTTAACATTAAAAAAAAAATCCACTCTTCAAACCTCATTTATCTTTGATGAGCCCTGGGCAGAGTGCCATAATAACACTATGCACATTATAAGAATTCTATAATCATTCAGAGTCTCTTCCCTTTCTTTTATAATCAACTGAGTGTTGTTATTGGCCTTCCCTCTAACGAAGTTAGCAAGGCTGGGCTGACACTGTACGCATTGCAGGTTGCTGTACACAAAAGGGAGCTGAAATTTATTTGAACACGTCTCAATGAGGAAATCCTCATTTCACTCTCAACATATGAATTTAGGAAGCTCTCTTCAGTGTGTTAAGAGCTAATGTCTTAATTAAGTGAGACTTCTCAGGGGTCCAGGTGGTCCTGCTGGTGCTAAACAGGATCTGCCAATGCCCCTGGCAATTGATGGGAAAATAGATCCCTCTGCCTTTTCTGAAGCTTGGTGTGTGTGAGTCGCTGAGACCTCACAGATGTAAGTCCTGGCCGAATCCTGGCTCTGATTGTTTCCTCTGGGCATCATGAGAGCACAAACAGGAAATGCTCAAGTTAATATGTTGGAGTGTATTTATGCTTCAAACCAAGCAGAAAACTCAACATGAATGGAGCTGGGACATCCAAACTTTTATTCTCTCTCTTTTATTTCTCTTTCTAGCAGTTAGAATGAGAATATTTTTATTAACTGAAAATTCTGGCTATCAGAGATAATCCAAATATTGTTGGTTCTGTTTTTTCATGACTCTTTAAAACATGTAAGAAAAAAATGCAGTAATCTATGTAATATATGAGAAAAATGCAGATCTGTTTGGTGAAACTAAGTTTGATTAAATCTGAAGCCCAAATTTGTTCCCAGTCATTGTGTTTACTGAAAGTTCTGGTTAAGACAGTGTACAGTTGTTATCTCTGTTTACACACTAGAGGCTTTTAAAAAGAAATTATGGTGAACCCTAAGGTAAACTATGGTGATTATGATGTGTCAGTTGTAGGCTTACTAATTGTAACAAATGCACCACTTTGGTGGGGGATTTTGATAATGGGGAGGTTATGCATGGGTGTGGGCAGGTGGATATTTAGGAACTATCTGAACATTCCAGCTTTGCTGTGAACTTAAAACTTCACTAAAATAAAAAGTACCATCCCCCCGCCACCACCACAAACACAAAAAGAAATTGTGTACTTGAAAGTCTGACTTGGAGACTTGCTGATGATACTAGAAACACACACACGCACACACACACACACACACACACACACACACACACACGAACACACACACACACACACACACCATTTAGATAAAGGATTAGACAATTTAGATAGAGGAGTGTTGAAAGAATGAAATTAATAAGTGCTCTTGGCAAAGATATGCTTCCTTTCAGGAAAGGCTGCTTCCTGGGTTCAGGCCCTGGTCAGTGCTTCTTAGATAAAAGTTTCCAATTTGCCTATAATGTGTTTTTTCAATACACAGTTTTCAGAATTTGCTTTCTGGATACAAATCTAAAACTAACCATGATTCCTTTTGCCTGTTCATACGGAATTATAGAATGCTTACAGTACTTAGAGTCACTTTCAGTTACTAAAAACAGTATAGTTTATCAGAGCTAGATGTAACGATTCCACGAATTTTTCAGTTTTGGTTTAATTTAATTTATTTTTTTGAACCTTAGGATTTCACGGAGGTATTGGTTTTGCATCCTCTTTATACAAGTCTTATCTGGATATTTTATGAGGTTCTTTGCAGTTTTGCTTTGGAAACGTAATTCTGCTTAGTTTTATTTATAATTTAATTTTAAAATACTAAATAGAGACATAGAATGGTAAAATGACTTGACTAAGGGCATACACTGGTTTCTATTTATTGGCCATATTAGTACACTATAATTCCTTTTAATTAATACCATTTTTTTCAAGTTAAATTTCTTTTTTTAAATTAAAGAATCACCTATCACATTTAGTTCCCTGGTGACTGGTAAAGTCACAACTGAGGATCATAGCAATTGTTCATGCCCACCTGTTCTAAAGGTGCCAAGTTGAGATATTTGGAACAGTAACATGTTGCATATCATGTACATAGATTTGTGCTCTGAACAAGACTCCAGAATACTGCTTCTGTTCCACATTTCCTTTTAACCCAGGCTCTGAGGAATTGTGTGCATGATTTTTCAGGCTTTCTTCCTGTAAACCCAGACTAGATGCCCAACCTAGGACTACTTTATTTCTTTCAGTGGATAAAAACATCAGCATGTGAGTTGCATTACAAGCAAAGAGGACTGTGAAACCTTCAACTATTTCCCTAATTGAAGCCAGGGTGATCTAATTATTTTCCTTGACGTGTGTGATGATTTATTCTATTAGAATGTGTATTGCAATTCTCTTAGCATGATTCTTGGAATTACCAATTTTGTTAGCACTTATGAAAATGGAATGACTTCAGTTTCTTTTTGCCAAGCTCTATTTGCAAACTACTCTCTCTCAGGGCATATTTCCCCATTCTAGATCCTTACCAGAGAATGAGTTTTTTAAAGTTAAGTTTAATTTGCCTAAAACCTTCGAGTTTGAGAAAGACAGTTATGGTCAGATAAAAGAACTCTTGGTACCAAAAAACTTTGGCACAGATGTAGAATCTGCCACTTAATAAACCTGATTAAGGGCAAGTTTGCCTATGCTCCTGATTTTTAGTTTCTCTAATATTTAATTGGGAACAATAATCCCTGTTCTATCTTAGAGGACTTTCTGAAAATAAAATATGTGATTTTTTAAAAAACTGGAAAACAGTCACCATATAAACTATCTTCCGAACAAAAACACTGGAAGCTAGACTATCAATGATAAATAATAACACAATGAAACAAGGCCAAACATAAATACAGTGAGTGCCGGGAAGGTAGTAGTTTCAGTGGATTCTGCAATGATCAGAACACAGTTAATGCGCTGTATTGAGTTCTTAGCACTATGTTTTTACAATGGGCATTTTCAAATTGCCATATGCCCAAAGGGAAGCATGCAGATGGTAAAGTTTATAAGGAATGGAACTTGCATAAAGAATGGTTTAAGAAACTAGCATAAATAGATCAGAAAACAGAAAACTTTTGGCCACGTTCAAACATTGATGAGGGAATTTATACCCGATCTGAGGACTTTATTGGAACCAAATTGTAATATTAGGGCATTCTATTTCTCCACTTTACTATGAGAGTATGGCAGTCTGATTTGTAAGCAAGGAGAGGTTCCCTTATTCCCTTACTGAGTAAAATTTCTAATCTGGTTGAAGATGATAACTTTCCTAGAAATAACATGTAAGCAAAAACATGCTATCTTTGCTTAAAATTATTTCTGATATTTTATATGCAAAACTGCATAACTGGCAAAATAATATTTGAGGTTTTTTTACCTATGAAAAGAAAGTGAAGGTAGTAAGAAGGTTTTTTTTTTCTTTTGGTATGTGCTAATGCTCTGTTTTTTAATCTGGTTGGTAATCACATGGATGTGACCACATTGTGGTAATTTGCTGACCTATACACTTATACTTTATGCTTTATAATTAAAAATAAAGTTGATTTTAAGAAGGATATAAATAACATACTTAAGATATAAAACATACAGAAAACTCTTAAAGAAATCTTTAAACTCTTATAAACACCATGAAATTTTTATCAAAATAGAGAATTTAAAAATGATCAAACCATCAAATTTATTTATCTATATACTTTGTATCTATTTCTATCTCTTTCTCTTAGAGGTAATCACAATATTGATTTGCATTTTTTTACCTTTTAATTTAAAAAGTTTTTATTCCAAATATATGTAACCTTAGGCAGAATTTGTTTTCTCTTGTTTCAGAGCTTTATTAAAAGTTCTTATATACTGTATATAGTCTTATATGATTTGTTTTTTCTGTTATTATTTGTATTATTCTTTCTATTGATCTAGAGGAATAAACCCTTTATTGGCTTAAGTCGTACAAATCTCCTTTTCTAGCTTGTGGCTTGTCATTTTACCCTTTTAATGAATTACAATTTTTGATTTTAATTTTCTTTTACAGTTAGCGGTTTTGTGTCTTATTTAGGAAGTCATTCCTTGTTCTAAGGTCATGCAGATATTATTTTGTATTATCTTTCAAGTTTTTAAAGAATTATACTTTCATGTCTTTTTTTTTTTTTTTTTACCTTTTAGGAAATTTTTAAATTTTTTTTATTATAAAGATGTGTGGTACAATGCAGGGTTAGGTAAGTCTTAATCTATCTGAAACTGATTTAGGAGTCCAGTAGATTTATTTATTTTTTCTTCCTTGTGGACAATCAATTCTTTCAGCCCCACTTATTGAATAGTCTTTTATTTACCCACTGATTTCCAGTTAACCTCTATTATAGAATGCATATAAAAACACAGGCATATTTTCAGGCTTTCTTTTTATGTATACGGGGTAGTTGTCTAACCCTATGCCAGTAACATACTTTCCTACATCAGTGTAAATTCATGTCTTGATAATTTGTAGAGCACAGCCCTTCACAGTTTTCTTCTTCAGGATTACCTTGACTCTAATTGACTCTTTTCCCCTTCCATATACAATTTAATATTAGTTTATCAAGTTCTTTATACAATCCAGTCATGCCATTATATTAAACTTTTAACTCAAAAAATATTTTTTAGCTCAATATGTGGTAGATTGACTTCATTTTGGTATTGAGTCTTTTTAATCATGAAGATTATGTAATTTCCTTTTAGGATCTCTTTAATATTTTCCTATACAATTTTATAATTTTGTTCCATATAGATCTTTTCACTCTTCAAATTTTTCAGAATTATTCTTAGGAACCTTAAATATTTTGTGACTATTAACTTTATGAACTGCATTTTCATATTTTTATTTTTGTAGTACAGACATGCAACTGATCATTCTACCTTGACATTTTAACTAGCTTTGCTAATAATTCTTATTAATTTTAATAATTTGAAAGTGAACTGGCTTGGGCTTTCCATGTTGAAAATCATATTTTCCATGGGGAAAATATTATACATTTGTGAATAATGACAATTTATTTCTTCTTTTCCAGTCTTTGTGACTTTTTTCCCTCTCTTTACTATGTGCCAGGATCTTCAATAAAATTTCAAATATCAGTGATGATAGAGGGCAGCCTTATCTTGTTACTGGTTTTGATATAAATGCTTAGAGTGCCTTCTTACATAAACATGACACTAAGACACTTTCCTCCTTGAAAATCATCAAATTTAACAGCAATTTAATAATATGAAAAAAGACCACGATCATTATCATCCTTAAAACTAGGGGACAAACAATTCATTGACACACAAAAATACATGTAGAAGCTTCCAAAAATAGCCCAGCCAAAGAGAGCAAAATAATGTAGGACTAAAGAAAAAGTTTTAAAGGATTAGAGAGCAAAAAGCAATGTAGAAGACAAACAACAGATATCCAAATGATGTATAGTTCCAGTATCTGAAAATAAAACCAAAACAATGGAACCAAAAAAAGTTAAAAATATAACTCAAAGAAGCTTTCCTGAGATACAGCACAAAAACAAATGAACAAAACATTCGAATCTATATATCATAAGGGCCTACTTTACCCACAAATAAACTAACAAACAAACAAATAAAAACTGACCCAGAAAATTAAAGTTGGGACCCAGCCCCCATAAATTTCCTGGCTTTAAGGATAAACAGTGAATCTTCTGGGCAGTTGTACAAAAAGAACAAGACACTTATTAGGGGAGTGAAATAAAGCTGTCCGTAGCTTTTGCCACAGCCACGGACAATGGAGAATCAGTTACAAAATTCTTAAGGGAAGAAATTGTGAGCCAAGAATTTTTTATTCAATCAAGTTGTTCTTCAAGTATAAAGACTTCAGATAATGAATTCTGAGCATGTAAGAACTAAGGAGTAGGTTTCCCATGAGTCTTTCTTGAGTAAGCTAGTAGAAAATTAATTTTAAGAGATGTTGTATTTTGCTTTATTGAAAAAACTGTGGGGAAATAATTTGTGGGACAGAAGAAATATATGTGTAAAACCAAGACTCAGACAAACAGGAGGCTTATCATGACAAAACAGAATGGAAAACTTATATGTCTGTATGTATAGAAATGATACAGCTAACTAAAATTGGGAAGAAAGGAAGGAAGGAAAAGGAAGATAAGTTGACTGATTATGTTAGTTAGTAGTCAAAAGTATCATCAAGACTTAAAAAAAACATATAATTATAGGTGTATTTGAATGTACAAATGTAAATATTAATACAGTTAACATTAGTGACAAAAATTATGAAGGAGAGAACAAGTTAGAAACAGCATTCGCAGCTGGAATTACCACATAATTGTTTATCATGATCCACAGATATTTACCAATATCCATCTGCCTTTTGCACAGCTGAAAATATTAATAGTTGGTAAGTATCATTAGCTCTGCATTTTTCAAGTTTTAATGATGAAAAAATTATTGAAAATTTCCATAAGAACATGATATTGCTTTTTGGTTCTATTCTGGCATGTCACATTCTACGGGTCTGGGAGTCAATGTGAAAATTCAACCAGTCTATTTCTATTATTTATCTTGAAGCTGAGAAAATAACCATGGGCATATCAGCACATCTGAGGTAAATCTGGGCCAAAACTCCATATATCATATTTATTTATTTTATTTTATATTTTTGAGTCAGAGTCTCACTCTGTTACCCAGGCTGTAGTGTAGTAGAATGATCAGCTATTCTTCCATCCAAGTAGCTGTGATTACAGGCACATGCCACCATGCCTGACTAAATTTTATTTTTATTTTTAGAGATGAGGTCTCACTTTGTTGCCCAGGTTAATCTCAAATTCCATGAATCAAGTAATCCTCTCAACTTGGCCTCCCAAAGTGCTGAGATTATAGGAATGAGCTACCACGCCCAACTCCATGTATGATCTGATATCATAATCTCCTGCCTTGAATAGTGGATCACAATAACACTTTGGATTACTAAAGTATTTCTAGAAGTAAGTAAATAAATAAATAGATTGATTTCATTCCTCAAGACACTATGATTATCTAACTACCATCAAATATCTCTGCCAAAACAGATCCCTATTTGATTTCATTCCTTCTTTCTGTCACATTAAGTCCTCTCATATTTTCTCTGGCATTAGACCTCTAATACTTTAGATCCTGTTTCTCTCATTGATATTAGGAAATTCAAGTCAATTGGATATCTCTGCAGGCCCTGACTTGCAGAAACAGACACCATATTCCAATGATGTTGGTTCTTTCGCTAATGCCTAAGATTGTGGAGTGCCTTCTTTGCCCGCTTGAGAAACAGTAAGAAAAAGGATGGGTCACATATAGTATATATAGTATATCTCCTCTCACATTTTCATCTGCCTGTTTGTGGATTCTTTCCCCTACAATATGCTAGGGAAGTGTTTTAATCTGAACTTTAAATATAGGTCATTGAATATGGATCACTATTTAGTCCTGGTTTAGTGAACCAACAAAGCCAACTATCAGAGCTATTTTTAATTTCTTAAGTTAACACATTAATTCCAGTGTCTCGGGTAGTGCACCCAGAGTAAAAAATTTGGATCAATACAATATAGTATTCCATTCTCCTTGGCCTAACACTCTTAGAATCTAATTCTATTCATATTTTCCAGGTGTCTGGAGAGAAAAGCTAGAAAAATATTGCAAATATTTTAGTGCTTGTCTCTTCCTGGGTCAGATTTTGTATTTGTTCCCATCAGGGAATATGCAATCAGATTCTACTTGTGGGTATGAAAGCAATGATGGATAGTGAGGTTATCTTAAGAAAAATAGTTATTCTCTTACAAGGCAACTGCCTTGGGTAAGGTTATTACAGGATCTTCAAGCAACGGAAGATTGGTCTCAGTAGTCAATAAGGAAGTATTTCTTTTACTTGGGCCAATGAAGCTCATATATCTTAGATTCTGCCTATCCACCCAAGTCTTAGTATCTATACTCTTTCTTCATTAATGCCCTTACTTTTAAATATACTTGGCAAGGGCATGAGTTCAACTTATGTTGTAATATAGCATCTGGTACACTAGGTTTTTTTAAATCTGAAATCCAGTCATACCTGTCTTGCACTGAAAATAAGTTAATAAAAATTTGTGTAGGACTTTCTGTGGACATTTTTTGACCATATCTTGTGCTGGATGTTTAAAGCCTTGATGTTTAAAGTTTTTAATTTTATTTCCGCAAGCTCTTCAGAAACAACAACCACAATGCTTAAAATCACCATCATTACCATAATATGACCATAGAAATTAAGAGCAGCATTCAGTTGTTACCCTCTTTAGGCAAATTATCCCAAGTAATCTCAGTTTATAGTTTAAGACTCATGATTCCAGTGCTTGCTGTGGATTACTAGTATTCAGCTTTTCAGTGGAATTTATGATATCCCTGCACTTAAACTCACATAATTCAGCAACTCATTCTATGAATCCAATCTTGATGAATCTTTCCTTGGCCCACTGTTGGTAGCAGCACTAGAGAGGTTAAGGTTTGGTCATTAAAAGAGAACTGATGCTTTGTTTTTTAAGCAGTGTTGATTCAACATAGATAACTCATTACAAATATGCTATAGAGTTGAAAGAACAAAAAGAGGAAGGTGATATAATTTAGAGATTAAGAGAGAATGTAGACAGTATCCTTAAGGCTGGAGTAACAAAGGAGAAGAGTTGGTGTTTTAAGAGGCCAGGAGCACCCACATACTGTGCTGCTTGGAGTGCCAGAAAAGGCTTGGTACCAGAGCAGGGACTACTGAATCAGAGCTGGTACCATGGAGCAAGTGCTGTGAAATCAACACAGCAGATGCCAAGGAGTCTGGGCAGCCAGGTTCTATGACTGCTAAATGGGTGTGAGTTACTGGAACTAGGACTGAGGCAGAGCTACTTTGCCCATGGAGAGTGAAGTGCTGAAAGGTGCTAATGAAGGAAAGGCTTAAAAGATAAAGCCTATTTTACCCCTACCCTCTCCACCTTCGGTTTTTCATTTGTGCCTCTGAGTGGCAGAGTCTAACAAGAAGTCAGCCAGCAAGAGCGGTTGGCAAGTGATAACACAGCAGATGTAGATGATTTTGTCTCACTGTAATCTTTCTCAGATTTCCCAACAGCAAGGACTTTTCTGTTCACCCAAAGTTTAGAGTGTAGACCACCTTCTCTTTATGCTACTTTTGATTTTTATTTCAAAGTGACACTCTGATTTGTCTCTTCTTTCCCATTTTCACTGTTTTCTTAGTCTTTTAACCTTTTGAATGGCAATATTTCACATTGGTACATGAACTTTTATCTTCAAATTCTTACTATGTTTAATGTGTGCTATGTTCTGCATTAGACTCTATGCTAAAGAATTATTGATTTATTAATCAGGACGTATCGCTATGAATTTAGTGTTTATGGTTTGCTTTGTTGTGAAATAGAAATATACATGCAGGAATTTGAAAAAGCAAATACAAACTCTAAATGAAAGAAGAACTGTATCATTGTCAATTCTGGAACCGAGAAGTTTAGAAGATAGATTGGAACCTATTAGAACAAAGATTATTTAGTTACTTGAAGTATGGTTGTAATCTTTAATTAACCTCACACTCCCTCATTCCTGTTATATATTCCTCATGAGCTGTCTTTCTTCAGACATGACATACCCTCACATTTCCATAGATCAAGCTGTTCTTTCTATTTCCTCCATTTCTTCCAAGTTGGGTAATTGTTACTTAATAAGTCAGGCCCTGTTTAGATGTTCTCACTTTTATGAAGCTTTACTAATCATCCAACACATTTCCAGAGTACTTGGTTCACATTATTTGTATATCACTTATCACATGGTGGGTTTTCTAAAAAAAATTAGTACAAAATACCTAATATAACTTGGATGTTGACCCCTCAAAATTTCATGTTGCAATATCATTCCCAGTGTTGGAGACAGGGGCTAGTAGGAGATGATTGGATTTGGGGGGCAGATCCCTCAAGAATGACTTGGTACCTTCCCATGGTAATGCATGAGTTCTTGGTCTATCAGTTTACACGAGACCTGGTTGTTTAAAATAGCCTGGCACTGTCTTCTCTCTCTCTTGCTTCCACTCTTGCCATGTGATATGCTTACTCTCTGCCTTCTGCCATGATTTTAAGCTTTCTGAGGTCGTACCAGAAGGTAAACAGATGTTGGCACTATGCAGAAGAATCTTAAAGAATCTATAAAGAACCTTTTCTTTATAAAATACCCAGTCTCAGATATTCCTTTATAGTAAATCAAAATGGACAAATAGAGTAGTATAATAAGAAAGATGAGTTTTCCACAGTATGATTTACCAAGTGAGCCTAACTAAACAGGAATTTTAACATTGTATTTACTCTTCAATGCTTTTTATTTCATCTATAACATTTTGAGCTCCACTTTGATGATAATAAATAAATGTCATTTCTATTTCTATTTCTAGCATCTAGTTCAATGCTGGGTACATAGTGTGCCTCAATACATGCCTAATGTAATTTAATTATATATCAATGCAAGAATGCTGAAGTCAGATATTATAACAGTTTGGGGTACTGCGCAAATTTCTGATTTTCCTGTCCATCCTGATCTGACAAGTACCAATTTTCTAACTTCTAAAAACACCTAGAAAATATTATTTTTAAAAGTTATTTTTTCCTGAGATTATTTAACTGTTTCTTGCAGATATTTGAAACTCTAAAGAAGGAAATATTATTCCAATTTTTATGAACATGTATTCATTTTACTTCATTAGTATCTGGTAGAATAAACCCAATTTCAATCTTGCACTCATCATATCAGTAATTTATGTAGAAAATATTACATTTCCTCCTTTAGAATACTGAACTTTTTGGCAAGGGAATTTTTGTAGTCTCTGTTTTATCATATCCTTTATTGAGTTGCATTACCATTCTGGATGGCAGTTATTATATTTATTTTTAATTTTTTGAGAAAAGGCTTTGAGCTGACTCTAAGTCTAAGAGGCATAGTCAAATCCCACATCAGGATTTTCAAACAGCAGCTACAATTGTGAAACAAAGGGTAATATTTGTCCATATGCTGTGAAATCATGAAACAGGGCATTTTTTCCTTGCATATGTGGCTCTCAATTGTCATCTGCAGTGTCATCTTATGGTGTAGAGAACTATATGAGCTTAAGATATGGACAAAGGAAACAAAACTGTAACTTAACCAAAATTTCCATTTTGATTAAGATACCTTGTTATCCTTGATTTCTAAAGATTTTTGTTAAGATCAAAGGCGCAAAATAGAAAAAAAAAAACCAAAAAACTAATAAAAGGGAGGTGTGTTCTATACTTAAACATAGATGGGATGTAGAGTGCTAGCATATTTCATCTTCAGAAGTTAGTACGTTACCATGGGGAACAAATGGACTTTCTATCTGGGCAAAAACTCTGTTTGGCCTTCCAGCTGACTCCACCCTGCACACTAATGAATACGATGCGAATAGAGTCCAGTTGTTTCTTTCTTAAACGCATTTCTTTTCTCTGCATCCTGACACTATATCAGTTTGAGGCAAGCTGTGGCAGGCACATTTCCTAAAAGGATACCCATGTTGGGAAGCAACAGACAGGGCTCAATGCCAGGATTAGCCACCAGCAGTAGGGGGAAAACATGCTTGTTGTAGCCTTGTTCCCTGGAAGGCTACCCACTGGCATTTGAAATAGTTCTCTCCTGTCAATCAAACAAATTGTCTTGCAGATCTACTGAGTGTTTTGAGGATGTGGGAACAGCATTTTCAGATATTTAAGAGCTTTTATCAGGAGAAGATCTGCATTCTGTAGCAGTATCTGAACTTTTTTTTTTTAAAGAATAATTCTTCTTTCAACAATGTTCTTAATGTGCCTAGGGATTACAGGAAATACTGGTTTGTAAAGGTTTCATGAAGACTGACACCCTTTTGCAAAGTATTAATGAAAATCTGGGTAAAGGAAGATCTTTTCCTTAGTCTTCCAGGATATCAAGGTAACCTAAGTTATCAGATCTAATGACATTAGTGTTACAAAAAATTATGACAACTTTCTTCCTTGGTCTTCGTATCTCTTTTGCCCCCGAATCCATATTTTTCATTTTTTCTTACCCGCCCTAATTGATAAAGGAAATGTCAATACACAGCATAGGTGGAGAATAGTGCTTATGAAAACCTGTAGATGAACCTTAATGTACTGAAATTTATATTACAAAGAAAAATAGTAGGGTCTACAGTAAATAGCCACCTTTGTAATGCAAATACTCTTCTCTCTCTAGTACTATTTCAACTGAAGGTGTTCAACTTTTTTTTTTATTTCTTTACACCTCCAAGTGAAAGCCTCTGTTTATGTTTTATTGATTCCCACTTCTGATTAAGATTTCATCTAAAGAAAGGGTTGTGCTACTAAAAAAAACTTTTAAAAAATACTGAACTATATATAATATAAGGGACAGAATGGGGTAAATTGTCATCCACCAGAAATTTTTGAATTAAGGATTGCCACTTGATTATTCTAATGGGAATTATCCTTTGAAGGAATCCTTTGAAGACACTGAGTCCTTTGAAGAAGTTCATCACCCTTGAGACATTTCTTACGAAAGTTCCTCACTTCTTCCAGGCATATGCCAAACCCCTCTTGGCCATAAAGGCCTGAAAAGTATCTACAAAATACAGGTATATTTGCATGATGTTTATGAGTTGTTATTGATAATAATAATAGGAGTAAGACATAGTAATTGCAGAAAATTTGGGACATCGTTTGTTGGTTTTCTACTGTGTTACCATATCTGATATGGAACTATAATTTCCATAATTATCTTCTTTTTATGATTCAAGCTTAGGGTGGGTTCCAAGAAAAAATTGGACTATATATGTGAAATAGTAGTCACTGTAGTCTAAAGCACAGTTGACAATCTGTGACCTACGCACCAGATCCAGCACACTGACTGTTTTTGTTAATACAGGTATACTAGACCACAGCCTCACACAGTCACACTTGTTTATGTGTTGAATTCCACCAGTTTCATACTACAATGATAGAGTTGAACGACTGCAATAGATACCATATTGCCTGCAAAGTCTAAAATATTTTACTACATTGCTTTCTATAGAAAAAATTTTGCTCCAGATGGGTGCAGGCCTCCAAGGGCTGTTGTAGTTCATGCAGATGGTTTCACCTCACCAGTGTAGAACAGCTCAATCTCCTCCTTCGGCTTCTGTCCTGAGTCAGATGTGTGTGCAATTTTATAGCAATCTACACCAGCTTTATTCGTAAACCTTCTGTATCATTGGGGTTAGATATGGTGAGGGATAGACATAGTTGACAGTTTGACCCACTGGGTTTCAATTTGCCTTCATATGTTCCAGTTTGTCCTAACTTTTCCCTTTTCTGTATCATGTTCTTTCTAATTGCCTTCTTTGTTGACCTGTGATGACTTCTGGCAGCAACTGTCTTTAAACTTTTTTTCTAGTTTCTCTTTGTAGTTTCTGGCTAGTGATTTTTCTATGACCATCCAATAATCTCTTTCCTGATCATTATTTTCCCAAAAGTACCAACTATTATGAAAGGTCTAATCCTGATAATAAATCCCAATTTCATATTGCTCATATTTATTTGGGTTTTTAGAAATTGAACTCTAGATGTTACAGTCATTGGTACTGGGAGTGGAGTGCCGCCATAACAAAAACCTAAAACATGTGTCTTTGGATTAACAGGCTGAAAATGGAGAGATCTTAAGGAGAATATTGGTAAAGGCTTGAAGAACTGAAGAGAGCTTTTATGGGAGACTGCTAAAAATGAAGATCCCTGTTATGTTGTGGTGAAACTCTAGCAAAACTACTGGAGGTAACATGGAAAGTAGAAAGAATATCTAATGATCACATAGATATAGCAAATTTTGAGGCAAGATATTGGAAGTGCCAGTCTGTTTATTCTGGCTGTCAGTGATTAATCTATGAAGAGAGAGATGAACTAAAGAAGAAACTTCGCCTTTTTAAAAACAGAATTTAGAGGAAATAAAAGGAAGTCAGGACTTGTTGGACTAGCAAATGAAACCATTTCTCATTCCTGGTCTTTTTCTTGGAGAAAATTACCCATTGAAAAGCAATAAATGGTTCAAGAAAAAACTCAAAACAAGGGTTCTACCAATAATGAATAACTTCAGGATCAAGATCTCAAGCATGTAGCTGTAAGACCACTTGTTAAGACTTCAGAAAAATCTAAGGTTTTACTTTGTAAAGTGACTCGGATGGAGAAAAAAACTTCTTTCTTAAAGATATACATTTTGACCTGTCTCAACTAGATAAAAAACAAAAAAACCCAACAACTTCTAAATATCTTAAGGGCGTGCTTCCTAGACTTTCTTGACTAGAAAAAGATTTCCTAAAAATCTTTATGACATTATTACGTAGTATCTTAACATTGGGCACAAAGCAGAGATGACCCTTGTTTAAAGACATTTGTGGGTATGACTTGTCTAATGGAGTAAATCCTAATAATATCTATAAGAAACCCACGGTGCTTTTCAGAAAATTATAATGATAAACTTACTATCAGGTTGGAGTGTAGGGACAGAACAATTTAGAATGAGTAGAGTGCTCAGCCCCTCCAGACTTCTGCATACAGGAATCCAATAATGAAGGCTACTCATCTTCAAACTTAGACCATTCCTTATAATAAAAGAAGGACGACTTAGAGTGCAGAGCCATCAACCCAGATGATGGAAGGAAGGGCCACGAAGACCTATTTGCCACGATCAAATCTAGGCTTTAATCACATCTATTTATTGCCGGAGACCTGCTCCAGCTGGGTTCAGGGTACCCCAAAGGTGGAGACGGCGTCGGCGATTGAGGGGAAGAAGAGTGAAAGAAAGAGACTGGACTCCAGTCTAGGGCAGAAGTGATGTGTGTTATTGGGAATTACAACAGGTCTTTTATACACAAAGTCAGATGTGGGGGGGCGTCCCCCACCCACCAGAAACCTTAATCCGTGAAAACTTAATCAGTGATTGCCTTTACCTTTTCATATGATAATCTTAAAATCCCATAACAAAGGATAACCTAATCTGTGACTGACATATTCTATAAACCTTTTTCATCCTAAGCTGATTGATTTATGCCAAGTTAAACAATTCTATAGAAGCTTAAGTATTTACTTTACAAAGGAAACTGGCCCATCCCAGAATGTTTGGAATGTGACCCAGTCCAAAGTTCACAGTGGGCTACCTGCAAGTAGCCCAGCCACATTCTTTCAACAAAATGGCTGTCTTCTAAAACTGTATTCTACAATTTACACCTTCAATAAATCCTAAGATCATGACCCAGAAGCCTGTGACCAATACTAAGGCTTTTAGATGTGACACGAGTTTGAATTATAAGTTGTGTAAAAGCCAAAACCACAGTTTGTGGAAGAATGAGAGCAATGAGCTTCTAAAGTTAGCTTGTGTTTGTCCCGGTCTCAGAGTTTTTATGTTTTGAGCTCACAGGAACTTAATCTGGTTAGTGCTGAGTAGAAAGGGGGAGGAAATGGGGTCAATAGCTCCCGAACGCATCCTAGTCGTATCAGGGTCAATGGCCCTTCCTGATCCCTAATGCTCAGTGGGCCTCCGTGGCCAGCTCCCAACAATTTATACCTAACCTCTTCTGTATAGCTCTAGTTGCACTTCATTACTGCAGGCCACCGCCATATCATATCTAGATTATTGAACATCCTTCTAAATGTTCTTGCCAGTTCCACTTTTTTTTCCATCCAACCTATTTTTTATAGGTAATGAAACATTTCTGCATGAAATAAAAATTGAACTCATCTTTGCTTAAAATGTTTCAGTGCTTAGTTTTTCTCCAAGATAACCACTATCATTTTCTCCCCTCCCTGTATGTGCAGCTCATCTTCCACTGACAGGTAAAGTCTATTACTTCATCCTGTTGAAGCTGAATTGGCGTGACGGCTTTAAATAATAGAATATGGCAAAAGTAATATTATGCCAATTCTAATCCTGCTCTTCATGAGAACTAGCAATTTCTGTTGTCTTTTTCTTATAACCCTTACCCTGGGAAAAACTAGCTTCCTGTAACAAGCCTGAATATCCTGTGATCTGTACACTATACAGAAGTCCAAGCAATCCATATGGATGGGCCATTTTGGGGAAAAGCAATGCAGTAAGTCCTCAGCTTTTCCAATCATTATAGCTTAAGTGTAGACATGTGAGTACAAGAGCCATGTTAGACAATCCATCTTTTATTGATGTCATCTGGAAACATAGATGTCACATAGCCTGTCTTAGTCCATTCATGCTGCTATAACAAAGTACCATAGACTGGGTAATTTATAAATCATAGAAATGTATTTATCACAGTTCTGGGGGCTGAAAAGTCCAAGATCAAGGTGCCAGCAGATTTTATGTCTGGTGAGGGCTGGTCTCTGCTTCCAAGATGGTGTCTCTGGCTGTATCCTCATGTGGTGGAAGGGGTGAGAAAGCACCCAACATTGGCATTCACATGGTGGAAGGGCAAAAAGTGAGAAAAGCAATATGGTGTTCCCTTAAAACTTTTTTTTTTAAGAGAGAGGGTCTTACTCTGTTCCAGAGGCCGATGTGAAGTGACATGATCATAGCTCACTGTAACCTCAAACTCCTAAACTCAAGTGATCCTCTTATATCAGCATTCTCAGTAGCTAAGGCTACAGGCATGTGTCACCATGCCTGGCTACTTTGTAAAAAACATTTTTTGTAAATACAGTCTCGCCAATTTGCCCATGCTGGTCTCAAACCCCTGGCCTTAAGCAATCCTCCCACCTTAACTTCCCAAAGTACTGGTATTATCTGCTTGAACCACTGCATCTGACACTGTTTCATGAAAACACTAACCCATTGATGAGAATGGAGATCTCATGACTTAATAATAAATTCCCAAAAGGCCTATCTCTAAATACTATCACACTGGGTATTGGTTCTAACATATGCACTTTGGAAGGTTGCATACATTTAAACCCTAGCAAGGCCCCAGACATATAGACCCAGATGACACATCCCAGACACCTGTAACTGTCCAAGTTCCTCCAGATGAGGAACCAGTTATTATGGAGCATACACCAGTCGTCATTGATGTGCCATGCCCAAATTTCTGACCCATATAGTAATGAGATAACAAAATGGTTGTTTTATACCATTAAATCATGGGTAAGTTTTAATGCAGCAATAGCTTCCAGAAACATAGATAAAAATACAAAGAATAAAAATCTCATTATTCAGTAAGCATTTTGGTGCATTTTTATTTAGTTCTTTATGCATTTTTAAAACTTATTTTATTATAGAGATGTGGGGTGCATCTATACATATGTTAAATAAAACAGTTGTAACTATATAAATGTTTTATTTTTTCTTTTTTATGTTATATTGTCAATATCTTATAAGTTATTAATTTATTATAAAATTATTTGGAAACAACCTACACTTTGATCATATTAATAGCAGAATTTATTTGCTCATTCTTATACCACTTATTCCCTCATTGGGAAAATAGAAAGGTCATATAATGTGAAATATCTCAATTTTTCTCCCCTATACTGTCATAAATATATTTATATTTACTTTTATTTCTACTTTCTGTTTTTCTATTTTGGTTCCTATTGCTCATTTTTTTCTTTGAACTTTCTTTCAAAGTGCCAAGTCTAGATTAATTTGACCAACACAAAACCAAACAAATTGATTTATTATGATAAATTAATTAATTCAGATCTTAAGTTGGTAATGCATATTGTTGGGTAATCTTACTAAACTTTGGCAGTAAAATCACCTTCCTAATCTTTGAAATCACATTTTCTCTTTACTCAAAACTCTCTTATTGCTTCATGGACATTACTGTCAGCTACTAATTTCCTCTTATAGATCTCTGAGGTAATCAACAGCAAAAGCTCCCTCATCGTCCCACCACCAAAATTCGGCTTTTTCTTGACTCACATCTATGTTTTCCCCTTGGTTTCTGTTTCTTCTGCTTCAATACAGGATTGCGCTCTGGACCCCAAACCTTCTGATATTCTTAAAAATTTTACTTCTCTGCGTATATTCTCTTTTTGTTCCACATATGATCTCTCTCTTTCTATTGAATTAATCTCATATACTCCATTTCTCTGCTCCCTTAAATAATCAACTTCTCCCAAAACTTTTCCTTCAAACTACATTTCCTTGCACATTTCTTATCAGTCTTCTTTCCAATATCATATAATTTTCATACTGATTGTTCACCCAAACTACCTTTGAAAATGCCACCAATACCTGCATGTTTTTTGATCCACTGTTACCCTCTCTGTTTTCTGTTGTCTGGATTGACTCTTGTTGAGTCATCTGATCATCCATCTGCATTTGTAACATTGACCATAGCTTCTTTTTAAAAATATCCTCTTTAATTACCTTATTTGACTATCTTCTGGCTCCTCTCCTTTTTCATTTGCTACTCTTTATTCTCCTTTGTTAACTCCTTCTCCTATACTTACCTTTTTATTGGAATTCCATGTTCTCTTCCCTCTTGATAGTTTTTTCCTTAGGAAATATCATACCTTTTTTGTGTGTGTGTGTTGGAATCTCACTCTGTCACTCAGGCTGGAGTGCAGTGGCACACTCACGGCCACCACAGCCTCAACCTGCTGGCCTCAGGCGATCCTTCTGCCTCAGCCTTCCAAGTAGCTGGGACTCTAGGCATGCACCACCATGCCCGGCTAATTTTTTGATTTATTGTGGAGATGAGGTCTCACCAAGTTGCCCAGGCTGGTCTCGAACCCATAGGCTCAGGCAGTCCTCTTACCTCGGCCTGCCAAAGTGCTGGGATTATAGGCTTGAGCCACCATACCCGGTCATTATCATACATTCTCATAGAGTTAAATAGCATCTTTTAAAGACTACCTAACTTAACGTATATCTCAAGTCCAGATCTCTTTTCTGAGTACTCGGCGTAAGATTCAGCAGTCTATTTAACATCTCCACTTGGATATTAATTTTAATAAACATTTTTAAAAACATATATAATAAAAATTCATAAGGCACAGTAGTCATATTTTAAGTGCTCTATAACAACATATACCCAATAGCTACCATAGCACACAGTAGGACATAGCATAGTGTATAGTAAACACTCAAAATTTGTTTGCATAGATACTGATTAAGATAACTCTGTCTCTGCTATTAATATAATTTCTTGTGATTCATGATTTCACAATTATGTGCATTGGCTCAAATTATTCCTCTTAAGTAATCTCCTTTCCCTCAGTTCCCAAATCCCTAACCTAAAACCAAACAAACAAACGAAAACCTACTTATTATTCAAGCATTATCTTATCAATGAAATGTATTGACTTTTCCTTCCTCAGAAGAAGCAATTACTTCCTTCTTTCTCTTCCCACTGTACTTTTATGGATTTTCATCCTAGGATTGTTTTTTACACTTTATTGCATTTTTCGCATTTTTTTTTTTTTTTGATTTGGAGTCTCACTCTGTCACCTAGGCTGGAGTGCAGTGGCACACTCTTGGCCACCCCAGAGTCAACCTGCTGGGCTTAGGCAATCCTTCTGCCTCAGTCTTCTAAGTTGTGGGAGTTACAGGCACTACCATGCCTGGCTAATTATTTTTTAAAATTTATTGTAGAGACCAGGCTGGTCTCGAACCTGTGGGCTCAAGCAATCCTCTCACCTCCCAAAGTGCTGAGATTTTAGGCTGAGCCACTGAGTCTGGCCTTATTTTTGCAATTTTTGTGGTTTTATTTAAACATGAATGAAACGTGCTCATGCGCTGTCTATTCATTTTCTTCACTGCGCAGCCTGGCATCAGGATTAGTGACTCTGATGGTCAGCTGGGATGCTCTTTCTACAATGGCTTTGTGGTTCTTGGAGGAAATGGGAACAATCTTGGCACAATAAGATTTGTTGCACATAAGCAGCACTTTACAGCTCCTTGACATTGTGGACCAGGAAATTCTGGAAGCAAACGGGCAGCATGTACTTTGTTTTCTTGTTGCTCTCATAACCATTATTGGGCATTAAGATCTGGCTCTTGAGTCTTCTATGCACCCTGTTGTCAATACCTCTAGGTTTCTGCTAGTTATGCTTAATCTTGACATATCGGTGTGGCTGGTGCCAGATGAACATCTTTGTCTTCTTTTTGATGATCTTGGGCTTCACCAGGGTTCTGAGGGCAGCCATGATGCCAAGTAGGAGATGGCTGCCACTTCTCACTTTATTGCATTTTTAAAGCTATTCTGTAGGCTTCTGCAGAGCAGGAATTTGGGTCTTATTTACCTTTGTATTATCTACATCTGGCACAATTCTGGTATACAGAAGTTGGTTGGCAAATTCTGATTAAAAAAGGAAAAAAATGGATGAATCTCCTTTCTCTTTATTTTTCATATTCTTACAACATCCATATATTTTTCCTTTTTTTAGTATCTCTGACTTTCAACTAATTTATCTCCTTTCATATACAAACATGCTAAAGTTTTCTTTTAAAATTACACTTATAAAGTTTTATTAGCTTTTGTAATTAGAGGATACAAAATTAGAGATGCCAACTTTTAGACATGTGGATGCTTTGTTTATGACAATGGTCGATGCTATATAAATCTACTATATTTATTCATAATTCCAAAACCTTACGTGTTCTAAAAGTCAGAAAATTTCCTTGTAACTCCTCTGGTAATAAATGGCAATTAATCCTGATTTAATGTGCATGGACATGCAACTATTTATAGTCTATTGGTCTTAGTTAATGTGAATATTCAAAAGGTATTTGACTATATCTGTCACATAAGAATACTTATGAATTCTGAAATTTGTCTAATCTCAAAGTTTTGGAATGGTCTGTGGACCTGAGTATCATAGGGACTACTTATACGTAGCAAATGTATAATTTATAGATTATCTTAACAATAATGTAAAACAGTTTAACAAAGACAATTTAATTGGTTTATTTCTATTTAATTCTATGGTTAGCTTTTTTTTTTTTTTTTGAGTTAGAGTCTCACTCTGTCGCCCAGACAGGAGTTCAGTGGCCGCTCGCGGCCATCGCAGCCTCGACCTGCTGGGCTCCGGCAATCCTTCCGCCTCAGCTTTCCAAGTAGCTGGAACTACAGGCGCTCGCTACCACGCCCGGCTAATTTTTTGTTTTATTATAGAGACAAGGTCTCAACCAAGTTGCCCAGGTGGGTCTCGAACCCGCGGGCTCGGGCAATCCACTCACCTCAGCCCCCCAAAGGCGTGGGATTACAGGCTGAGCCACCGAGCCCGGCTTATGGTTAGCTATTAAAGCTTTAAAAAAATCAACAAAAACTCTCCTTGAATGCTGTTATGAACTGATGTTGAATTCATGTGCTAACATCGTAAGAACATAAATTCATAAGTTAAATTATAATCCCTCATGTGATAGTATTTAGAAATAGGACCTTTGGAAGGTAATTAACTCATGAGGGTGGAGCTCTCATGAATTTTACTAGCGCCCTTATAAAAGAGTACACAGTGAGCAAGTTTGTTTTTTTCTACCATGTGAGAGTACAACAAGAAGTCTGTAGTCTGCAGTGTGGAAGAGGAAACTCAACTCAACCATTGCTGGCACTCAGGTCCCAGACTTCTAGCTTCCAGAACCATGAAAATATATATTTGCTATAATTTGGAGGTATAAAAATCAGAACATGCCTTACTTTCTATTCAGATAATGACCAGATGACTCTGGTCATTATATAATAAAACTAAAATTATAAATAAAACTAAAAGCTTTAGTTTTATTATATATAAGAAAAAAAATATTTTCACAGAGTCAAAGGAAATTACAAAATAGTTTGGAATGTTCTGTACACACAGTTTATATCTAAAGTTACAGGATACTCTGTTTTCTTGATAGACATACTTCTACTGGCAGAATAAAATCATCTTGAAGTGATATGGCAGATGCTTGACAATTCAGTCACACACTGAGGTTCACACTCTAAAAGCAATCATGGAAACTTAAAGCGTGATTCATGCTCAAAGATTGTGAATCTTCACTGAATTTGTAACTGTATTTCCAGTAAATAACTGCAGTTTTTCACTAACCATGGTTTCACTGACTGTAGGAAAGTTTAGCAATGGAAATGAATGGAGTCTCCAATGGGCATTGGCCCAATCCACATGAACAATTTGGGTGTAAATGTACTCACTTCCTGGAACAAATCAGCAATGTTCTTGTATTTTTCCCTTCAGTTTCAAGTTTGTTGTGTTGAATTACTCTATCATATCAGTAAAAAATACAATCTCGTGAACCACTGGTGAGTCAACATGCTGGAGGTCTCAGAGATGTCTATTTCTTAAAAAGTGTCTAAAGAGTCTGATTTGAGAAAGCAGTTCAGTGAATCTCTCCATCAAATTTCAGTGACTGTGTCCATTGTTAAGCTGTTGTCTCTCAGTATCAAACCCATCCAGCCATGCTCAGCTTTGGGATTCTGGGATTGGGGCTCTGTAAATTGCATTTCTGTTTTGTTAGTTGACTCCCTGTTGGACTTAGCTTGAAGAAGGCAGTAGAAAAAGACCAAGAGACTGGAGGAGAAAAAGAGACAGGCTCCTTCCTGTTGATTTTCTATTCTTGATTTTATTTTCTGCTCTTGTCATTGTTACCTTAGCAATGTTTCCTCACCCTGGCAGCAAAAGATTTTTCTAATAGCACAAGTATTTCAATTTGCTGCTTGCCCAATAGTCCCCAAACAAGTCGTATGGAGCCCCCAAAGAGATATAAGCACATTTGGCAGGTATCCCTTTCTCCAAGTATGGGTTCCAGCAATCTGGGATGGCAATATTAATTCCAGCTGGCCAGAGACTCCTCCTCAGAGACGCTTAGTCTACTTTCTCTAGTGCTCCACCATTTCCAAGCTTCTAACGGAATAATTCTGACTTCATTTTCTTCCTATTCTTAGGGTAGTATCTACTTCCTACTATAACAAACTCTTTGATGCCATAGCGTTTCCTTCTTCGTGTTACAGTTTTCCAATACCTGAGCTAAAAATTATTTGTATTAAATCTTCCAGTGAAAATAATAGATGTGACTTCTGCCTTCTGACTGGACTCCGACTGACACAGTAACATAGACTTGAACATAATCCAGCTTCTCCCAAATACTCCTAACTAGGTGAGAAATTAAACATTAGGTGCTGCCTTGATTATTCTCACCATCACTATGTGCTGTGGCTGATCTGTAAGTGAAAAGTACTTATCCTTGAGGGGAGGTTTTTCTTATAAACTTTATCTGTTAAGTCCTCCCAATCCTTTTTGTCAATTGAAGATACCTGATGTGGCAAGTAAAGGCTTTTTTTTTTTTCCATATCTATCTTACACTTTTCAAATGTATTGCTGGAAAGACTCTATTACTTATTAGCTAACATGTGCTAATATAATTAAGAAAATGTCCTTTTTCTAAAATCCCAGGCAAGTTCCATTTGATCTTGAGGTCCCATATAGGTATTTTCTTTTTAATAAAAATGTCCAAAACAAACAAACAAACACATTTGTATTGTGAGGTTTTTGTTTGTTGTTTTGTTTTACAATTTCAAAGTCATAGTGCACTCTGATTTTTGCTTTAATATAGATAACTGGTAGCTTGTGCTAGCGTTTTCAGTTTTCTTGAGGCATTAGCTCAAGTTAATACTGATATGTCTTCCTAGTATCACTATTACACTTTTTAATCTTTTCTTAGAAATCCTTAGTAAAGAGCTAGGTGCATGGAGAATGGCAGGAACACCATAGAAATAAACTCCAAAATTTTTGGTTTTGTGGAAACCAGTTTCTGTAAGCTTTATAGTTCAGTTTATTTTTTATAAGCTATTTCTAAATGGCCTAAATGAGAAGTAAATCAAAACAAATCTCCTGGATTTTTCTTACCGGTATCACATTTTCTACGTAAACACCACTTTCCAGTGGGTAAACATAAGTAAGACAGATACTGCCCAGAGAGTTTATCAGCTTACAGGGACACTACAAAGGAGAAAAACAGAGAAGAGGCTGTTTGGTTTTTGTTTGAAATTCACAACAGCTGTTGTATTCTTCTTGACTGGTTCCAAATTTAATAAGGCCTAATAAATCTCTAAGAAAACAGCTCTGAGATACTGCTATTGTTTTTATTTTGGTGTTGAGCTCATTGTACAAAATCTCTATCTTCAATACGCTTCCTGGCTAATTTCATATTAGATCATGCCAAGTATAAACCCTAAAACACTAGCCCAGAAAAATATAGGGAAAAAAATCACATCTCTAGCAATGAACGTCAACTGATGGAAAACTTTCCTTAAATCCTAATTCAGACTGCTAGCATTTGCAAATCAGGTGTCTGTAAGATTGCTATTCTGGCTATTCCCAGAACCTTAAGTGCTCTTTTCAAATCATTGCTTCAAATTCTGGCTATTGCTACCTTATAAATTATTGGAGGGGGAGGAATATCATCAAAAGCAAGTGTGATTTTCCTGGTTTGCAAATGCACCCAGACTGTTTCATTGGGATCACTGTCATAGAGATTACACACCCGGTGTAAGCAGCCAAAAGGAACACACTACTAATGTCAGTAATATATTTTCAATTTTTAATGAAGTGTTACTTGTCCACAACATTATCTTTTTTAGGTTCCAGGCTGTGTGCCAGTGATAAACTGCATAGCTCAACATCTTATCTATTTTTAAGTGACCAGTCTTTAGGGGTAAATTCCCAGGATTCCTCAGTGAATTGATGTAGTATTTGGTTACCAGCAAATGTTTTACACAGTGTATATGCTGTGATTTTTTTTTTTTTCCTGTACGGAAGAAGGAGACTGCTTCTTTTTGTGCAAAATTTAAGTAATATGCACAACCGAGGTAAATCTTCCAATGAGCTAGATGTTTTTGGAATTTCTGCTTGAGAATTATACATGCTATAAATATAAGCAAGTCTGCCTGCTAGATTAGCAGGTAAAAGGACAAATAACTTTCCTCCATGCTGCAGATTATTTGTAAGTAAGTGCAAGTAACGCTACTTCCAGATAGGACAGAATAAGTCATCCCAAAAGTTAGGCAGAATGAAAACAACATCCTCTGTGAAGATGAAAATCAATCAAGACCAGTGTCAAGCGGCTGTTGGATGAAAGAACATGGTCAAGGAGAAGAAAGGCAAACTCCAAACCATTGAATCTATTCTTGAGAATCAGAGACTAATAAGAAAAGTTCACAGGCACCTGCAAATGTAATGAAAAGGTACTGACATCAAAAGATGTCTTCCCTGCAGAGGCCCACAAAGGTCTCTGCATTGAGTCCGAAAATGACTTGTTAGAGGTGAGCATAGTATTCCTTGAACATATATCTCAGATTTTCTGGAAATTTACAAAACTCATGGACTTCTAGCTAGTTTTGGCTGATTTACATGATATCGATATCATGAGAACTTCTCTCATTTATTTATCTGGCAAATTTGAAGTCCTTGACAAAAGCTTAGATTAAAAGGAGGCAGGCTGTATTTCAATTTCTTTCCTTTTCTATTTTCAGGTGTGACTTTGGAAAACAAATAAGAATGTTGAGAAGAGAACATCAGAATTTTATATTGTGGATCATTACTTAGGATACCCAAACAATGGAATTAAAAAAAAAAATTTTTGTTTGACTGGAGAACACTATTCTGAAAAAAATGACTTTGAAAATAGAATTTGAAGGGAAAGCATCAATAAAGAATAAAACCAGATAAAGCTATAATACTTATCATGTGGTTGTAAATGGCTATATTATCAAATTTAATACAAGAACAGAGCAGTGCTTCTTAGAAGAATACAAGAAGGAATTTAAATAAGTACAGCATTGTTGGCTTCAGACAATGTAATGTCAATGTAATATATACATTTTAAAGAGTGTCTTGTATAGAATATGCTAAGTATTCTCATAAGGTTGGTGTCAGCCAAATACCTACCTTATGTTATAAATACCTGATGTTGAGACAGAAGACCATAACACAGACACATAAATATGTAAATATTTTATTTAGAAAGTAGATCCTAAAACAAAAAATAAGAATATGTTCACACACACACACACACACACACACACACACACACACACACACACCCATGAATGAAATTTTCTAGAAAATAGCTGAATGTAGAGGCCTGATAGAGTTGGCTAAAAATAAAAGTGGAGAAAATGATGAGGTTGAAAAAAATCTATAAATGTTTGGGGAATATGTATGATTCTGTTTTAATGTACATGATTCTGTTCTAATGTAAAATCTCAACTACATGATTAACAATGAATAGACTTCAACACTCAGAAATTAGTTGAAGTCCCATTCTGCTACAAGCAAAATACCTGATAAGTTAGTGCCTTGCTTAGTTGATGATTTGTTCTTCAGGGGACCGAGAAAACTAGTAGAACTGATATCTTAGATCAGTGTTGGTTCCTTGGGGATAGTACTGGAGAGAGAGGATCTGTCTTTGCAAAATTCCCCCAGAGATTCAGATTTTCTTTCCCCTTCACATTTGAGTACCCCACCTTAGATTTACTTCTAACTAATACTAAGCAATAGATGATTGTTAAAAGTTTGGTAATAGGTTTTCAGAAGATAGTAAGTTACCATATCAGACATTTAATAGATCAGATATTTAACTTAGGTCAAATAGTGCTAAATAGTAGAAATGCAGATTTTGAAAAATTTAGCAGAAGCGTGGATGTTCATAATTATTGAGAATTGCTTTGGTTCTGGCACTGAGCTAGACACATGCATAACTAAGCAAAATTTATTTAATATATTTTTTAAATTCACAAACATCATGACACAACATATTAATATCATAAAATCACAAAGAGTGAATGAAAATTCAGAGATCAAATAACTTGCTGCAGCTCCTACAGGCAACCAGGGCATAGTTATGGTCTACCCCCATCGTTTTAGCTCCAAATCCCAGGCTTTATGAGTGTGACCCTGTGACCTGAAAGAACTCACAATTTAAACCTTCTTAAAATGTCCCTACACAAGGCACCCAAGTAAATTATTATAATGGCATAGGAAATCCCTGATGAGTTCACATTTAGAAGGCACACATGCAAAAGATGGAAGATGGGCATTCCAAAGAGTAGAATAATTCCATGAAAGAAAATGTCAAGAAGGCTAAACAAAAAGATTTTGAATAATAAAGAGTCTTTATTGACTATATTCTAAGCAAAGTGAGATACAGAGAGAGGCAAAGAAGGAGAAGGAGGAGGAGGGGGAGAGAGAGAGAGAGAAGAGCAGGAGAGAGAGAAGAGCAATCCATTACTGTTTAGGAGAGCCTATTATCAAACACAAGGAGGCAAAAACTCTCTTCTCACCTGACATCTGTATTTTTTGTCATATTTCCATGTATAATAAAAATAGTCAAGTACAAATGTCCAAGAATTATAAAAAGTTTGCATCCCATCACCCACTCCTACTGCTAAATCTTTAACAACATTTTTAATCTCTTCTATCATCTGAGATTTTTCCAGTCTTCATTTATCTTATTCCTCTCCATTGTGCTCAGTGAGACATAGGTATAAATTGGCAGTCTCTAATTAACTACCTAAGGAAAATCGCTGTGCACCCACAAAGAGATCCACAATTGGCTTAATTAAAACCGAGAAAAAAAAACACTATTAAAATTAAGTTTCATCCTGTGCCTCTGTGCATATATAAGCCTTTTATAAATGGAAATATGTTTGCATTTAGTCATTTTAAGCACACTTGATGTAAATTACAAGTTTTATCATTCTCAGTATGTGGACACTGGAAATGTGTAGTTTACTATTTGTACTAATTACCTTGGCAGTTCCTTATCTCTGTCAACACTTCTTAGCATCCAGCAATTATAGAAGTTGTTGATAAATAATAACTAAAGTTTTATTTAATAGTATTAGGATAGTACTGAGATTAGGAGTACAATTTTGGGTAGAGACAGTTTCTGTGTAGCTCCTTCTACCTTTACAAAATTTTTTCTGTTTTAAATATCTGGAAATAGAAAATGGTAGAAGAGATATAAGATTGTCCCCAACCTAGGTCTGGTACTTAAGTGTCCCATAACTCAATCCATCTTTTGAGGACAACAGGAGACCTGTGCGTTTCCTGGACAACTTTGTGACTTCCAAGAATCTTGTTTCCCCTAGCTCATTCCAGAGCTTAGACCCCCAGGTGACAATATGTATCCTATTTAATGGGGTTTTTCTCTCCCTGGCATTCCTGTTTGTTGTTAGTGATATCCTGAACCCAGCTTGTACTAACTTGCGATTGCTAAATTTTCAGGAATTTTGCGAGCTAGTTTACATCATGTAGGAGCTTGAAATGGAACATAGTTTGAGTATTTACACCACAGAAATCAACCAACACCACACATCAATGTTTCCTTCATCTCAAGATCTGGTTGTTAAACATTTACCAACACACCACTAGTGGTAGGCAGATCTTCCTAACTACTGTACTCAGGGCTAGCTGGAAGGTAATATTTGACAACCCATAGAATAAGCTTTTCTCATTCTTTGCTTCTGAAAACAGTACGCAGCAACGTAAATACAGCTGAAAATATTTTAGAAAAAAATTTCCTTTCCCTACTTTCCCTCACCTCCAACCTACCCGTTTCCAGCTCTCATTTTCAAACCTCTTCTCTTTCAACTTTGTGCCAAATCAGAAATGCTCCAAGGTTGTTTATTTTTGCAGTGTTTTAACAAAATGATTATTGTACTATTTATGTGGTTACTGGCATGTTCCAAAAGTGGGAATAATAAGGCCTATATTTTAGGGCTTCAGAAAAGTTTGTTAAAGACTGATGATTACTTAGCCACAATTCTACCCCTCTAGCTAGAGGCCCACACTTAGATTAGGATGACTCTTTTTTAATCCCTGACTTTGTCTAGTCATTATAACAAGGCACGTATTGTCAGAAGACTTGAGTCTGGGTGCTGGACATGCCATACAAGTTGGAAGGGATGGGGAGGGAGCTGGGGAACACTTAATCCAGGCTCTTGTGTCCCTCTCCGCCTCCGCCTCCCCCTCCTCCCACCCCCGTAGAAGGCGCTTCACTAGAAAAACTTTTATTCAACCCTTTTCATATTCCTTTCCAGGAGAGATGAAGAGGCTTGGTTTATCACCAAAGTTTCAAAGCATCCCCCACCCATCTTTTCTCTCCTTTATGGGATCCAGTTATGAAGAAACCAGCTTTTTCCCTTCCTCCCTCCTACCCACCATGCTGTATATTTTACATGGTGAGATCTCTGACCAGTCCAGCTCTGTCTGTGATTGGCTAGGAACGACCTATAACTTCAACATACAAATTCGGCCCATAACAGACACCTGCGTGGAACTTATCTAGCAGTAGCAAGAAACAGCCATGATCTAGAGAATCATTCTAAACATTCCTCCCCAGATGTCAATGGCTTGCCTAATGGTCCTTAGGTCCTAATGGTTCTTAGGACCTTGTCTATAAATTCTATTCATCTTCTATGACCTGCTGGTGCTATCTATTTCAGATGATTTTTATGTATGGGACCATGCAATTGCAAAATGGTTAGAAAATTGGTGATTCGTTAAAATTATTCTTTGTTCATTTATATTAGTGAGAATAACTTAGCTTAAAAGACTGGGGTATATATCTTTTTATTTTTTAAAATAGGTTTTGAGATACAAATTTTTTCTGTTACATGGATGTGTTGCAAGGTGGTGAAGAAATCTGGGCTTTAAGTGTATCCATCACCCCCACTAGTGCACACTGTACCTGATAGGTGATATTTCATCTTTCTGCACTTCTCTTCCTCCCCTACCTGAGTCTAACATGTCCATTACATAATTGTAGATGCCTGTGCATACCCTTAGCTTAGCTCCTACTTATAAGTGAGAACATGCAATATTTGGTTTTCCCTCCCTGTATTATTTCACTTAGGATGATCTCCAATTGCATCCAAGTTGCTGAATAATACATTATTTCATTTTTTTAATGGTTGAATAGTATTCCATGATGTTGACTTGACATCTTTGCAATTGTGAATTGTGCTGCAATAAACATGTGAGTGCAGGAGTCCTTTTTGTATAACAATTTCTCTTCCTTTGATTAGATGCCAAGTATTGGAATTGCTGAATAGAATGCATTTCGTAATTTCTCTCTTGTTTACTTTTTATTTCTCTTTTATTTCATGTGACACTAAGAACTGTAATGGGGGTTGAGGGAGAAAGAATGAAAGAATACATTTAAGAACTGAATTCATGCAGCTGTTCTCATCTAGCTGTATTCTCTGCTTATGTTTTCTTAGGAAATTATAGAAACTGTTAAAAGAAGGTGTTGCAAAAATGGAAAGCTCTTTGCAGATGTTTTGCTTTTGGTAAGAGATCTTGCTGGAAATATATCTTGCATCTGAAATGAACTAAACTTTAGCATAAAGCTTAATGCATGTTAGAATCCATTGATTAGAAATCTGCCATATCCTTTGGCATGTCAGATTGAGTTGAAATTTTATCATTCGAGTTGAAATTTTATCATTATTCTGTATAATATGGATTGAACTTGAAACAAAATGCCCTTTTATTATTAGACCTTGGACTTTCTTGTCATCCTGACTCTTTTGTTTACCACATTCTACTTTCCTCTCTTTATGGTCAAATATGCTTTTAAATTATCCTTCCTCACTGTATTTAGTTTTTTATTTCATATCTCAATAGATGTTCCTTTCCAGTTTTAGAGAATTTTTAGTAAAATTATTCAGGCAGAAATTCCCAGGAAATAAAATTGTCCAAGTTAAGTATACTCAATTTCATAAGTAAATGTTACCAATGAAGACATTCATCTGGGGTGCATGTTGTATTTCATACTTTACCAGGTGAAATATTATCTCTAATAGAGAATATCTTAGATCCAACAAAAATTTATTGATGAGGATTTTCTTTAACATTGATATTATTAAGGCGTAAAAGGCTTTTGAATTTGAGAAACAATCAATCATATATATCTCATCGTATTTTGCTATGTGTGTCTTGTGTTTAGTTCTATGAGACAGCTTCTCACAGAACTTAAATGGTAATAAAAAACCATAATTTATTTATGAAAAAAAGCATTTTGAGTTTCAATTGCTTTACATTACCTGTATAATATAACTAAACTGAACTATTGGTAAGTAAAATTGCTGGGCAAATTTGTTTTTCTCATTCTCATTCCAGGTTCTTTTACCTTTTTTACCAGGGTCTCTGAAGTTGAGAGTCAGTGGTAAACTGGTGCAGAATATGAGGATTCCAAATGAACTGTACACTTGTCACCTCTTTTTTCTAGAAAAATGTTGTCAATTTAACCATATAAATAATGCTAACAATAATAATATTAGCAATAGACATATTAACATCTAGCACTCGTGAATTTATTGCCTGACAAATGCCATGCAATTATTACCTCATTTAAATTTAAAAGTAAGAATTTACTATTATTATACTAATTTTTTTTTAAAAAGAACCTAAAACATTACAAAGACTTGATGTCACACAAGCTGCTAAATGACAAAGCAAAATATTCTGTCTCCAGGGTACTCTCTCACCTTTTTTAACCATTTGATATAATAACCAATAGACACACTTAACTTGTATTATCTAGTCATTTAAAAGAAATTTTTTTTCAGTATAAAAAGAATTTACTATCTCAAAAACTCTTCTTTTCTAAAACTTTTTTTCCAATAAATATTTAAGAAAGGGGATTTTATATCATTTTTATAAAAATGTAAATTGACTGAAAAAAATGCATTTCTCAAATGCAGGTAATAAGAGAAATGGGAATTAGGTATTCTGGAAGAAGAGAGAAGTTGTGCTAGAATATTAAAATTTTAATAATGCTCTTCTCCTTGCCACAGATGTAATATTTATGTTTGAATCTTGAAATAAGCCTTGGGAGTTTTATTTAGTTTTGTTTTTTATTATTGGTAAAGAGATTTTCTTTTAGCTTGGGCTTTCTTGTTTTCTAGACTTCAACTGTTTTCTTTATCTGATTCCGTTTTTATTCTTTAATTCTCTTATTTCTTTTTTGCTTTCTGATTTCTGCTTTCTCTTTCATTTTCTTAGTTCTCATCTCAAAAGATTTCCTTTGAGAAGATAGGCATATTTCTAAGGAAATTGCTCAGGGAGTCAGCTCTCCAGAGCTCAAGTCTCAATAAATAAAATGGCTCAAAAAAAAAAATGTAATAAGGAATCCGTTTCAGACCAGGTTGAAAATCCTGAAAGAACTATTGGATCCTTGACCTGTTACTTCCTAACTTCTTCATGCCAATGAATACTGTCTTCATTTATGTGAACATATCAGAACAGTTTTAGAATGTGAAATTATTGAAGGTTTTAAGACAATTTAATGTCGATGTCTGCTGTTTGGTATGGATGACACAGCTTCAACAAACTTCCCTTAAAATTCTTTAGGTCCTGAAATACAGTAGTCTCCCGCATTATCATGAGACATTACAGACACTATAGAAGAAAACTGGGACAGTGTATTGGTCCTACTGCAAATGTGAGTCTTAATTTCAAGTCTAATTACCAGAGATCTTTCAAAGGGGAGAAGGTTAAAATAGCACCCAGGACTTTAAGATCATTCCGATGCTTTCAAATAACTTCATAACTAATATGTTTTTACTGATGCGTCATTTATTGTATAACTCAAACTTACAACAGAATTGAAAAAATAAGCCTACCAGCATACGTAAACTGATAGCGTTGCAACCATTTGTAGATGCTTCTGATTTTCCCAAAGTAGCACTGTTTCAGTATTAAGGGATGTGGTGAACTAGTAAAGTTGAACCATCTGATTTTGAAACCAGAACTTACTGGTTTGATAGCAATCCTTGAATCACCAAGGCAGCTTCTGCCACCCAAGTAGTCTGCAAGGGGTCATCTCCCCTTTCTCAGGCCTCCCAGCAATTTTCCCCTCACCAACACAAAATGACCTGTTACATACAGGCATGTGCTTATGTTGGTACCTTTAACTTAATTATAGGCATAAGAAAAGTGCCAGAATTTGCTAATGTATAAGCAAGAATGAAAATTAAATATCTTCAATTTGCGAAATGGTTGTAGTTACTGAATACTAAGGACAGTCTCCCTAATAATCTTCGGACTTGACATCAAGGGTCAGCTTTGTTTCTGCCATGATTTACGTGGGTTCTGCTTTTTGTAAAGAAACATAATTTCTTTGTGTGCCTGGCTTAATCCTTGGATAACTGATGTGTTTACACTTAAAGCACTAGTCTTGGCCAGGCAGTAGTTTCCTGTGATCTGCTAACATCATACAACATTTTTGTTGCTTTGTTGGATTCTTCACTCTCCTTGGGTAGTTTCTCCAGACCTGAAACTGGTCTCAAGGGTCTGCTTTTTTTCTACTTCGTAACTTGAAATTTTCTAGTTGCGTCTCTTCTATATTCTTTTCAGAGTTTGTGGTATTTTCAATGTTTTGTAATATAGGAATGATCAACTTCACTGAATCAACATGAAGAATCCTCTGCTTCTTTATAAACTGTTGCAGTGTCTCAACTGGCCTACACTCACTAGATTTAAATATTTAGTGGAAAATATCTTGCTTTATTAAAAATTTTTACATAGCTGTAGCTAAAAGTTCCTGAATTTAAGGCAGTAGATAGTATCTCACAAATGGTAAGATATACTTAAGTGGTAAAATATAAATAGTGTATTGTATAAATATATGCTTATTCTCATTCTTTTGGGCCTGAACAAATGTCTGAGTATGGGCTTAATTCTTTTGCAAGTTAATATTGGTTTCTTGATCTTTGTAGTTCAACTTCAGGACCCATACTTAATCTGGATGCCTGTACTGAGACTGTTTCCCCACAAAAGTAAATTCCTTAAGAAGATATTAACCCATCTACATGATTATAAACATTTTGCTTGTAAGTAGAGAATATATATTTGGGAATTTAATTCTAGGCCTTTATTCTTTATGAGAGAGTATCATGAAAACGACCTCCTTCCCCCATTCTTGTTGCTGCCCAGAATCTTTCCGTACCTCTACTTATCTCTATCTCTGGGTTGTGTTTTGCTACAAAGAAAATTGTGTAATTTTGAATTTTCTACATGCTTATTCAACCTAAATAAGTGGTCAGGAATTTTGAAAGTTGCAGGCATATTTTTATCTCACAAAGATAGCATATGAGATTAACAAGTCAGTGTATTTTGGGGAAATTCTCATTACTGAATTAACAGAGTACTGGATTAAATGCTTCAAGCACTGATTAATGCCTAAATGTTTTCAGAAAAATATTATGTAGTTGTCTTAAATATTTGATAAGCCACATAGAAATGTAACACATTGACACAATGGTGAATAGATTGGGCTTTTTAGTATTTTTATTTGGAATCACTTTGGAATGATATCTCATTGTGTAAAAGCCTTGTGACTCAAAATATGGCAATAAAAACATAAGTACAATTTGAAATACCTTAATCACTGAGAGTCATTGCCATTTTTAAAATATTTGGTGAAGCCAGGCTCGGTGGCTCAGCCTGTAATCCCAGCACTTTGGGAGGCTGAGGTGAGTG
>NW_007249217.1:465644-543509 GCF_000164805.1 Carlito syrichta
AGTGAGATTCCGACTCAAAAAAAAAAAAAAAATTTGGTGAGAGGGGTGATGTTAGGTGGGGTTGGTGAAAGTAAGTTAGTCCAAGAGAAGAAAACTGAATATAAAGAAGCGATAAAGTACTATAATTTTTAATGATTGGAAGAGTCATATGATAAAATATTTTTCAGATTATGCATTAATGAGGTATGCCTCATTTTAAATATATTAAGTTACCCATATAAAATGGAGACTTCAGTTGATGCTATGGCATTCTTTTCTTTATTGATTAAAGAGCAATTTTTGCATACTTTATTGAGCACTTATTATGTTAATGGCAGCTCTCTAGATACTGAGAATTTTACAAAGTAGAAATCTAGACAGAGTGGTAGATCTTGAAAGGGTCTTGGGAACTGCACTCAAATATAACCTTATTTTACAGATAAGAAAAAACGAATGTAATGTTTGATTGTTGTTCTGAAAGATCTTATAATTGCATGGGTAAAAAATAACTTGTTATTATAAAAATTTTATGCATATAAAGAAAATATATTATTCATAAAATAATAGCCTAATAAACATATTAGGCCAGATAGTACAGTAGTAAAAACTGGGATATTTAAATTTTTAATTCTGCTATTTACTATGTGTGGGAATGTTGACAATCTACTGAACTTCCTTAAGACTTCAATTTCATCATCTATAAAGACTGAAAGGACATAACATGGAGTCAATATAGCCAAAGACCAGTCATTTTAACACTGCCTAGTTTTCATGTTTTTCTAGCAGTTCCCTTTAATTTACCTTCTAATCCACTAGCCAAGGACAGAACAAGTTTCTCATAGGCAGCTATCGACAATGTTTTACAACTCTCTCCCCAGCTTATTTTATACTAATTAGCTTTCATATTTCAAGTATTTGCTTCCACCCATAAGACCCAAGTTAACCTAACCAGCCCTTCGTGACCTTCATGACACAGACAGACACCATCACCATGGCAGCAATCATGTGATTAGCCCACTCATATACCTGCTGTAACCTGAGATCAGTACCTGGACTTACCTCCCTTCCCTGATGATGTGAAGCAGACCACCACCCAATCACCTTAATGACTTTTCCCCATCAAAGGGAGAGTTTAAAAGGATTCAACTCCAAGCTGCAAGTCTCCATTGCTTTACTAAACTCTGGTGTGGCTATGTGCTCTTTGAGCTATGGCCGCCCCCATGTCTCCTAAGCTTTGGTCTCCTCTGCTACCTTGGAAAGATGAGCATCTTCTCTCTCTCTCTCTCTAATTTACTTTCTAGCCATTGCTTTGTAAACTCTGGTGTGTCCATATGGCTCTTTGAGCTATGGCCTCCATGTTTCTTGGCTTTGGTCTCCTCTTCTACCTTGGGGAGGAACATTTCCTCTCTCTTCTCTCTCTCTCTAATTTACTTTCTAAATACACTATATATTCCAATCTAATTTCTCTGCAATTCTTTGCATCTTTTTCCTGGTACCAGATTGTACAACCCCACCCACAACATTTTGGAGGCTCTACTGAGATTTTTTTTTCATTTATTAAAAATTGTGTGCTTATTCTCAACATGTTTAAACTTCAGTCACCTTAAAGAATGCTCTGTTTGATGCAGTACACCTATCAAGACACTTTTTTTACTGCTCAAAAATTTTGAACTTATCATTCGGTGCCTTTTAGTGCTTCTACTGTTTTTTGTTTCACCTCTTCCACACTAGCAAAATCTTTCCTCTTGAGGACTTTTTTTAAATCAGGAAAACAAACAAAAAAGTCTCTAGGAGCAAGGTCAGGTGAATAGGGAGGGTAGGGAATGGCGGTCATGCCACTTTTGGTCAAAACTACTGAACACTCAGCGTGGTGTGGGCAGGTACATTATCATGATGGAAGAACAACAGTCACCTTTTGCCAAAACTCGGGACATTTCTTCTGCAAATTGTGGTGTAGCCTTCTCAAAATTTCCAGATATAAACTTTGGTTGACTGTTTGATCAGGAGGAACAAATAGAGTATACTACAAGAGGCCCACCCTCCAAAAGTTAATTCCATTTTTTGGTTTATGTCCTTTGCCATATTACTTTTAGACTGAACTTGTCAGTTTCTACAAATATGACATAACCCTTCATTGCTTTGGTTTGTATTTCTGTCAGCATTGCTTTGTAGTTTCTGATGAATAGATCTTGTATATCTTTTGTTACATTTTTTTCCAAGTATTTCATGTATGTTGATGCTACTGTAAATAGTATTTTTAAAAAGTAAAAAATGTTCATTATTTATTGTAAATATATAGAAATAAACTTGATTTTGTATCCTGCAACCTTGTTAACCACGCTAATTAGTTTGAGGTTTTCTTTTTTTTAGTAGATGCAATATGATTGTCTGTGTAGATGATTATTAAGTCTACAATTAAAGGTGATTTTACTTTTTCTTTTATAATAGAGGTTCAGTTGGGTAGAATCTTTAACACAGTGGTTGAAAAGAAGTAGTGAGAGCAAATATCCTTTTTCTTGTCTTGCTCCTGAGTTGTTTAAGGGGAAATCTTTTACTCTTTCCCTGGTAGGTATGGCGTTAGCTGTAAGTTTTCTGTAGTTGCCCTTTTTAGGTTGTGTAAATTCCTTCTATTTATAGGTAGCTGATGAATTTTCAGATGTTAAAACCTATCTTAGAATTCCTGAGACAGACCCCACTGTGTATGATATATTTTCCTTTTTATAAGTTTGGATTCAATTTGCTAAATTTTTGTTAAGGATTTTTGCTTTTTAAAAAATTGCATTTTTTTTTAATCTTTTAAAATTTTTTCATTTAATATGTGGGGTACAATTCAGGATTAGGTATGCAAGTGGTCATCATACAGGTAAAGTTTGGGCCTCCCTTTGGTCCTCACTTCACCTGGTTTGAGATTAGGTACCCTTATTGATGTTATGTACCCCTCTCTCTCGGCAGTGTCCTGCTACTGCTAGTTGCTTTCTTATAGAATTTTGGTAAATGTTCTGGGTCGGCTTATGAGTGAGAACATGTGGTACTCAGTTGTTTGTTTCTGTGATAGATCACTCAGTATGATAGACTAAATCCATCCAAGTTGCTGCAAAGTTGTTTTTATTTTTCTTTTCTTTTCTTTTTTTAACAGAAAGCAAAATTTATTGGTGGGAATGAAGAGCTAGCAGAGTGAAAGCCCTCATGAGTGCAGGGCCCACCACTTGTCCAGGGGGTGAGATTGGGGATGTACTTGACCCCACAGCCATCTGGGATGAGCTGCTTCTCAGCCACCGTGTCTTCGAATTCATCTGTGTTAAACTTAGTGAAGCCCCACTTCTTTGAGATATGATCTGGCGGCCAGGGAACTTAAGCTTGGCCCTGTGCAGGGCCTCAATCAAGGGCTTCCTTGTTCTGCAGCTTGGTGTGAACTGACATAATGACTTGGTCAATATGCACCCTGGTCACGGTGCCCTGGGGCTTCCCAAAGGCACCTCGCAAACCTGTCTGGAGCCTGTCAACCCCAGCACCGGACAACATTTTGTTGATGTGGATGATGTGGAAGGGGTGGAGTCTCACTCAGATATGAAAGTCATCTTTGCCACAACTTTTTACCATGTACTTGTTGGCACAAATACGGGCAGCCTCCCCGGCTTCAGAGAACAGCTGTTCATATTCATCCGACACCATGTGACCACAGAGTGGGAGCTCATCTACTTTCACCTTCTTTCACTCAAGGTCAAAGGTGCGAATCTTGACATCACAGACACCTTGGCAGAAGTAAAAAGTGGGTATGGCTTGTTCTTACAATACCATTAACACTGGGCAGGGCGGCAGCCCATGGTGACATCAGGATTTTCAGTGGCTCGCTGAAAGAAAAGACCCCCACAGAGATCTTTAACCTAACATTTTTGGAGGTCCTGTGGAGATCCCCCTGCTGGGAGATTTTGTACCTAACAATGACATAACTTGTAGGGTTGTTCTGAGAATTTGATGTGATAATGTTTCAAAAGCGTTAAGATATATTCTCGCATGTGATAAATACTCAATAACTGTTATCATTCTTACTGAGCCAATGCTGCCTTGGAGTTGCCAAACTAGTATTTACAGATATCAATTGCCCTAGAAAATTCCAGTCTAGTAAGACAATATCAAAGGTAACTTAATTTTTCTCTTCTTCTCTCTTTTCTTTTTCCTTTTCACTCCTTTTCCAAAACACATACCATACAATGACTAAAAAGGACATTCTTCTTTTGTCTTGTAAGATACCAGTCTTCTCTGTACCACCACCACACACACATCCACTGAATGTCTATTACCTTAAAGACTCAAGCTCTTGGTTTCTTTATAAACTATGATGAGGTTAGCCCCTTTGGCTGCGTTTGTCAGAACAATGTCACAATAATTCAAAACCTTGGTAATATGCATCCACGAATAGCAGCAGTCACCTTCCTTTTGGAAAAGCTTCCATTTCTTCAATTTAGTGTTTGTGCAAAACATATTTTTGGAATAAGTAGTTATAAAATCATTTCCTAATAAGCTTCATTTCCTGAGGACAAATAAGGGAATCTGCAATATAGAAACAGAAAAAAGATCATTACTCAGAAACTTTGCTGCTGCTGCTGCTGCAATATTGGAAAGCACATCATGCCGTTTTCTGATCTATATGAAATTTTCTTTTGTAAGTATTTATTTATTATAGAGTTGTGGGATACAAGTGAGAATTTACTACATAAGTAGGTTGCATGCAGGTGAAGTTTGGGCTTCTAGGTGTCCCTCACACCCTCTAGTAGTGGACCAGATACCCTTTGTGTTGTCACGTGCCCCCAACTCGCCTCTCTACCTCCCTCCCTTAGCAGTGCCCAGAGACTGCCGTTCCCACACTTGTGCTGATGTGAATAGTGATCAGGGCCTATTTATGAGTGAGAACATGCGGTATTCAGTTCTTCGTTTCTGTGATATTTCACTTAGCATGATGGTCTCCAACTGCAACCTCAACAAACTGAAATGATTTTGTACAGCAAAAGAAACCATCAAGAGAGTGAAGAGAAAACCCACGGAATGGGGAAAAAATTTGCAAATTATGCATCTGACAAAGGCCTAATATCCAGGATCTACAAGGAACTCAAAAAGTGAGAGAAAATTCTATTTTTAATACCGTTCTTTTGGACAGCATTTTAATACTATTTTTTTTCTGATTTCATATTTTTTTTCTTCATGACCTATTCCTTGCAATACTTTTTGCTTGAGGTTTTGATTGCCCTGCTGTATTATTTTTCAACCTTTTTACATATTTATTGTTCCATTAACCCAGATGTTGATTTTCTTTCATACTTGATTTAATTTATTTTGTGAGTTTGTGTTCAATTTATGGATTTTGAGATAAATCTTTCTCACTGGTTCTTTACACTATAGACTGCATAAAATCTGATTTATAAAAGTTCACTTTGTTTTTGATGTAAAAGCAAATATTATGTTTGATTTGGTCTTGGTCACATGAGGTTATTAAGGAGGGGAAACGTTTTTGATACTTGTAAAATTAGTCTTTTTTGATTTTCAGTTGAAGCAAAGAAAAGGGAAATTGACATTTGCCTGAGTTTGATATTTGAGCTGACTCTGATCTTTGATTATTTTCAAATGTTTATGTAAATGTGAGTCCTGTCTAAGCAATCTACTATTTGCAGGATTTTAACAAATAAACCTCTATAGCAGAACCAGATGCTTTTAAGACTAAAGATATATCTGAATTTTTCAAGAAATTTTATTTGTTTTTACTTGAGGATGTCAGAATTGTGATGGTCGGATCAATTTACTTTGGATTCTTTGATGTTTTAATAGATGATGTCAGTAGAACCCCAGGACCTATTCCTATATCACTTCTGGGTATCCATCTTTTACCTATTAGGGTCTTCTAAGTTAAATTTTGAGGCATTTCTGGGTACTTCTTAGCAACAGACATAATGTATATTTAAATAAACTGTTCAGAAAATAACAATCAGTCTTTAAGAGATATGTAGATCTTTAAATTGTGATTATTGCAGGGTTCATAATTCAGAATATTTTTCACCTGAAATTTTTAGCACTCAGCAAAATGTATTTTCTTAATTTCATACATTTCATTTACAGTACTTCTGTTTTCAAGAGAAGATTCTGTTTACCCCCAATATTTTACCTAGCTTATTTCCTGAGATTTTATTGTCAGAGAGAATTTCTATTTTCTTTTCAGACAATTTTCAAAGGTATGACCTGCATTATCTTAAAAATAAAGAAGATAGCTGCTGGGAGTTATGTAGGAATACATGATATTAAATAGTTATTCTATTTAAGCAACTAAAAGTTGGATACAATACAAAGAAAAAATCTACCCCATATGAATAATTTGAATAATTATTAAAGAACTTGAGTTTATGGGCTTAAAACTTTAGAAGACAATATTTCAGATATACCCAGATGTTTTTACTGCAGAATTTTCCAAAATGATTAAAGAATTAATACCAATTCTATGCAATTGCTTAGATAAAATGGAACAGGGGGAACAATTTTCAATTCATTTTATGAGACTAGTATTAGATTGATATCAAACCAGAAAAACTCAAAACAAAAAATAAAACCACAGATGAATATTCATTATGAACATACTCAAAACTACTCAACACAAAATTGGCAAATTGCATCCAGCAATGTGTAAAAGTAATTATATATCATAACCAAGTGCAAAGTTGGCTCAATATTCAAAAATCTATGTAATCCACCACATCAACAGGATAAAGAAGAATTGAATTATCATATTAGAGAATCATTTAATGAAATTTAACATCCATTTATGATACAATTTCTCAACAAAGTAGGAATAAAAAGAAATGACCTAAACTTGAATTTAAAAAGTCTATAAGACACCTAGAGATATCATATTTAATAGCGAAAGACTAAATTCTTTACCCCTGAGATCTGGAGCAAGGAAAGATTTCTATTCCTACTATCCTTTTAAAATATTTTTTTAATTTTAAAGATGTGGGGTACAATTCATATTTAGGTTTACAAGTTGTCGTCGTACAGTGTGGGACTTCCAGAATAAAGCAAGAAAAGAAAATAAAAGTCATACAATTGGAAAGAAAGAAATAAAGCTTCCTGGCCCTAAATACAGATGACATCATGGCCTATGGAGAAAATGTCAGCATATATATCAATTATATTTCTACTGCTAGCAATTAACAACATCTGGAAATTGAAATGAAAATACAACCACATTTATAATTACTCAATGATATATTTAGGTATAAATATGATAAACCATGTACTGGAGTTGTGTGTTGAAAACTGCAAAATGTTAATGACAGAAATGTTATGCTAAAAAATTAATGGAGAAGCATTGTGTTTATGGATTGGAAGACTTGATATAGTAAAAACATCAATTATCCCCAGATTGATCTATAGGTTTTCTAGATTCTCTACCAAATTCTCTGTTCAGTTTTTTATGGTTATTAGCAAGCTTATTCTAAACTTTATTCTAACATGTAAAAGGAACTATAATAGCTGAAAAACTGTTTAAAAAGAAGAATAAAATTTGAGTACTCGTCATATTCAACTTTAGGATACTATATTGCTGCTGTAAGCAAGACAATGTGGGATTAGTGGAGGGATAGAAACATAGATTAAAGGTAGTAAATACAGGGCCCAGAAAAAGACTGACAAAAGTATGGCAAACTTATTTTTTTACAAAGTTAAAAAAGCAATCAAATAAAAGAAAGATTATCTTTGATTGGTTTTTCAACAAATGATACTGGAATAATTGGACATCCATAGGCAAAACAAGACAGAAAAACAAAATCCCCCAAATTCCACCTTGACCTAACTTCTCAACTTACCTAAAAATTAACTCAAAAACCCCCCACAGATTTACATGTAAAGTATGAATCTATAAAACTTTTAGAAGAAAACAGAATACAATCTCCAAATCCTAGAGTTAGGCAAAAAGTTCTTCGAACACCAAAATCATGATCCATAAATTTTTAAAAAAACAATAAGCTAAACATCAAAATTAAAAATGTATGCTTTAAAGAAAAGTATTTTTTAAAAGATGAAAATGCTAAATAAACCTTGAAGAAGCTATACAGATAACAAATAAGCACATGAAAATACATTCAGTATTAAAACAACAACTGAAATTAGCCCATAAGAAGAGCTAAAACTTTAAAAATCCTGACAGCACAATACAACACTGATGAGGTGTGCCACAAAACTGAATCTCTCATACATTGATAGTGGGAATGTAAAATGATACAGTCACTCTGAAAAATAGTTTCACATTTTCTTAAAAAAACAAACAAACAAACATACTATTCCCATATAACCCAGCAGTCACTCTCTTAGGCATTTATCCTGAGAAATTGAAAAACAAAGTCTGCACAAAAATTTCTTGTTCAATTGGTGGGTGTATTGTTTAAGCACACACACACACAGAGTACATCCATACTATAGAATATTACTCAGTATTGAAAACGAACAAGCTATTGACACACACAATAAATTGGGCAGATCTCAATAGTATTTTGCTGAAGGGAGAAAGTCATTATTTAAAGGTTACACACTATAAGGTAATGGAAGTTAGATTGCAGAGGAATGAGGAAAGCATGAATGTTAAGAAGTGAAAGGCGCAAATAAAGATGGTTTTTGAGAATCTGGACAATGAAAGGAAGAATACCAATTTAAGTGACAGTATAGACTTTGTCATTTTAAATTCTGTTTACACTAGTGTTATGACTAAAAAGGCAATCAGTGTATTGTGTAAGGATGCATTTATTTTAAGATATGCCATTTTCCTCTGTTATGTAAAATTTTGAATGCATGACTAAGTTAACGTTCTTCAAAGTTAAGATATTTCTATGGTTCAAAGAAATTTTTTTTTTGCCTTAGTGAAGAAACTAGTCTGTAATTTTTTTTGAAATACTATCTTTTATTGAGAAGATTCAGGAAAAAAGGAGAGAACTTGCATTTGACATTCTGGCTCAAAAAGAAAGAAAAAAGAAAGAGAAAAAAATCATGTGTTGTAAGTCTGAACATAAGTGCTCCCATTATTTTCTCTCACAGTGCTTATTTGTTTTCTCATAATTCCAATCATACTCTACACTTTTTATTTTTTATCTGTTTGCTTATTTGTTTGTTACTTGTTGCCCCACTAGGATGAAAGTTCCATAAGTATTAAGCCAACATCACAGGAGCCCTCAAAACTATGTCTGGCACATATAAGACCCTCAGTGAATATGCATGCAGGAATAAATGAATAAAAGATATGATCCTAAAATTTTGAAAACCTAGCTTAAGTGAAGAAAACTCACTAACATTTATAAAGGAGGAAATCATTCAATATTTAGCAAATACTGAATGCCTGTATGTGCTGGGCACCACTCTAATTATTTGTGATACATCATGGGATGGAGGAATAGGTCGAAATGTATGCCTTCATGAAATTTATATTCTAGTGAGGGAAAACAAAAAGAATGAATAAATGAAAGGAAGGGTTTTGAAGTATATCATCACCCACAAAACTGCCCAAATTAGATGATAAGTAAGACCATTATTTTGCTTCCTCATGTTTAAAAAAACTCTAAATTTGTAATTTATTTGTCTTTTTTTCCCATCTAGAAGAGAAAAATTAAAAGGTTTGATGGCTAATAGCAAGTAACGTCTTTCTTTACTAAATTCTTTCTTTGAACTACATTAGTGATATAAATATGGAAAACTTGGAAATCTTTGAAATAGGGTTGCAGAAATGAAGTTCAGAGCCTAAAGTAATGCAACTATTTGATATTCAACATAAAGAGTGTAATTATAAAGTGACACTGTATAGAATAAGAGAAAAGGGAGCAAAAATATACTTGGGTACTGTTTGGAAGTCACTTTAAAAAAGAACTGCTCTGTTCCTGAGCATTATATTTTTAAATACAATACCTTACTTAAGATAGTATTTCCTCTTAATATACTAAGTGACATCCCTACTATATTAAATAGCATATAAACTACTTATAATATGTACTATTATAAGTTTATAAACTACTTATAATTTTATTTCAATACTATGACATTTGTTTAGGAAAAAAATATAAAATAATTTGTTCTAAGACTTAATGTCCGAAGTAAAATGGTGGCTCTAATAGCACTGCCACCCTAGTAGCTCTAAGAACAATTATCCAAGGTGCAGGCTACTTGGAAGATAGGATATGGCAAAGAAATCCTTCACAGGTAGTATCACATATTGACTAATTATCAGAGACAAAGAGAGGAGAACCTTCTAAATTACTCTAATCTCAATGGTAATATCAACAGTCTTTATCTTAAAAAACCAGTCCTGCACACAGTGTTTATAGAGAAAACAGGGTCATTTGAAAGCTTATAAGATTTCCAGAACTGCATAGAAAATCAGTAGCATAGCTCAGGAAAACATAAAAAAATCAAATACAATTCTCTAAAAATAAATTCTTTGCTATTTTAAGAACTCCTATATGTAACAATGTTTTCTACAATAATCATTCAGATTATTAAAAAGATATGGAGACTCCTCCATAAACAGGGTTTTATAGAGATGTCAACAAGCAAGACATTCTTGAGACTGACATCAGGAGAGATGACATTATGCTGAACACTATTTATTAGTTCATGAAACTTACATTCTAGTGAAGGAAGATAAAGATTGGATACATGAAAAGAAGAGTTTTGAAGTGTATCATCACCCACAAAACTGCCCAAATTGAATGATGAGTAAGACCAATATTTTGTTTCCTTATGATAAAAGCTCTGAATTTGTAATTTGTTTGTCCTTTTTTCCCATCTAGAAGATAAAAATTAAAAGGTTAGATGGCTAATAGGAAGTATATCCTTTCTTTACTAAATTCTTTCCTTGAACTATATTAGTGATGTAAATTTGGGGAACTTGGAAATCTTTGAAATGGGGTCGTGTTTAGTAGGTAAATGATAGGTGGAATATAGTCACTGATTTGTTTCTCAAACATTTCCTACTCTGGAATCCGTGGCAAGTTACTAAACTAAATCTTAGTAGGTATTTTTAAAGCATCAGCTTCTTTGTTTAGACATGTGTGTATGTGTGTGTGGACATACATATGTGAATGTGTGTGCCTTATCCACAGCTGATGAAAATCTCTTTCTGTAAGTTTACCTCTCTTCTCCAAAAAAGAAAAAAAAAGAAAAAAAAGAGACAGTCTCCCAGCCTAACCCTCTCCTTGACAGATTAGACGCTTAATGCTAAATGTTTGAATTGTCACATCCAAGAGAGGCCTTATTAATCCAAACTGTTTATATTTGTACATTGAGATTTCTCAATTGACATTCCACTGTATTTATGGAGTAAATTGCTCCACAGAAAGAAATTTTATTCAGGTTCATAAATGTTGACTTCATAAGGTCACTTTAAAAAGTTTATTTCCTGGATCCTTTTAAAAAGAGGAGTTTCCTAGGAAATGGCAAACACACATTGGCATGTGGCATTCTGGCTCTGCAAAACACTGTTGTTTGTTTTCAAGCTTGCTGTTCTGAAGTAAACCTTGTTTGTTAGAAAAGATAGGATGCTGCTTCAACCTTGAAAGGGGAGGGAAGGAAGAAATAGCATTTTCTCTATATAAGCCTCTGATAACACCAAAATGTGAAACTTTATGAATGCTGTTTGAGAGATTCTATTTTTTGATAACTCAGAAATTGCATTTTTGGCAGGATGGTTTCAAAAAAAGGAACACTAGGGCTTTGATTTGGTCCTCTGTTTTTATCTGCAACTTTAATCTATATATGGGAAAGGTTTTCTTTGACATTTGTAGCAGCATTTCTGAGATTGATGCTGCTGCCTATTATTATACAGGAGAACATTTGATACTAAAGGTTCTCGCAGCTCCCATCAGCTTTCTATAGCAGGTCTACTCTCCTGACATTTAATGTCCCTTAAGCTTGATATGGTCTGATAACTTCAACGTGCCAGCTGCTTTGGGGAGAAATAAGGAACTGCGGTATCCTTGATTCTTCATACAGACTGTCACCACCTACATTACCAGTCACACATCACCTTTCCCCTTACTATGTGTGAATTAATATCTAGAAAGTGTACGTGCATTATGTCTGTGTGTACAGGTACCAGACACACCAAGATTGAACCAGATTAGAGAAAAGTAGTCTCTTTATAAACACAATGAAAGGATCCAGCATCTGTCACTTCCTGGAGATGTCTAGATTATCTTTCTGAAGCTGACCTTTGAGTGAGCCCAGTTAAAAAGAAAGGTTCCCTATGCCTTAAATATCAATTTTCCTTCAACGGCTCTTTTAGTTTGTATGTTCAAAGAGATGTTGTTGCTGTAAGTGCCTTATGAAAAAAGAGTTAAAATTATCTTTTTAATCATAATTTAGAGTCCAGATTAGATCCTGATGAAATAAACTTGTATATCCATACATTGGAGGAACTGCTAATGGAATAATATGTAGGTACAAAAAGAATCAACATTTCTCTATTTCCTGATCTTATAGATCTACAGGATAGGTTATCAAGTGGAAAAAAAAATGTAAAAAGAAAAAATCCATAGTATGCTATTTTTTTGTGTGAGAAAACGTGAAGTCAAATCAACCTCAATGGAAAGCAGTGTGATGATTCCTAAAAGAACTGAAAAATTGACCTTTTATATGATACAGCAATCCCTCTCCTGGGAATATACGCAGAGGAACATAAATCATTCTACAGAAAAGATACCTAGACATACATGTTTATAGTCACACTATTCGCAATAGCAAAAATATGGAACCACCCCTACTGCCCATCAAAAGTGAACTGGATAAAGAAAAATGATACATATGTACAATGGACTATTATGCAGCCATAAAGAAGAACAAAATCATGGACTTTGCAGTCAATTGAATGGAGTTGAAGACCATCATACTTAGTAATCTATCATAACAGCAAAGAATTGAATATTGCATGTTCTTATTCATAAGTGGGACCTGAACATTAATCACCCTAGCACAAATGAGGGACTGGCAGTTACTGGTCACTGCTGAGGGGAATGAGGGCACATAACAACACGAAGGATACTTGGTCCCAAACCAGGGTAAGTGAGGGCCAGTTGGAGGCAAACTTCACCTGCATGCATCCTACTTATGTAGTTAATCCTTACTTGTTCCCCACATCTCTATAATTAACTATTTTTTTAAGTACACAATCTCAAAAGAAAAAGAAAGAAGTGAAAAATACAGATTTGCTTGTATTTTCATTAAGAAAGCACTGGAAGGATAAGAAATGAATCAAAGTTCTAACCAGTAGAAAGTAAGTCAGAAAGAAAGTAGATAGGGACAGAGGTGGGAATACAAGCTCTTAATTTTTATCTTTTTATAGCATCTTAATTTTTAATCATGTGAATATCGTAGCAAAAAAATTGCAACTTATTTTTTTAATATGGCTTTCATTTTCATTTGAATTTTCTTTGATATCTGACAGTTTTATTGGGTTCTAAGAGATCTGATAATCCCATTTGGTTAAGCCACTGGTCTCTGAGATGTGCCACTCAGCCCAAAGAATAATTCTAACCAAATTTTGGAATTAGTGCTGCATCATCTGTGTGCACCTTTTCTTTAACCCATCATAAGCTCACAAAGGGCAGATGCCACATCTCTGCTTACAAAGCTAAGAATAGATGTACACTTACTGGATAACACTTCCAGGGGATGTATATGTTTGAAATAAGAGAAAGAATGATGACCCACTTTCTCAGTAGTAAAGACTGATTATTTTTTAAACTCGTGATATTCTATATCCAAGATTGTAGTTTATTAGAATACTGTTTACAGTCCACTGCTCATGAAGAAAATTAGCCTTTCTCATTTTAGTCAGCTTGAGAACTATTCAATTTCAATACAAATGAAAGAACAGAATATGAACTTCCCAAAGTTATACTCTTAATATTATTTTTTAAAGCATCCTTACACTGTAGTCAACATGCAATGAATGCATAACTTAAAAACCAAAGCTTGGTAGAAGCTTGTCAAAATGGCTTTGTTAAACTAGGAATGGAAAATAAAGTTAACTCTTTGATATATTCCCAAACAATCTAACACACCTAAAAAATAAGGTGCGATCTAAATTAAATGACAAAATATCCTGGAGAACAACTCAAACAATTAATAAGGTCTTAGCTATTGCCCCGAAATCACAGTGTTCAGAAAAATGCATGCTAGAGGTATGATGGAGTCTAGAGCGAGTCCAGGAAAGTGACTGGATTTATCGGAAGAAAAAATATGAGATGCTTCATCATGAAATCCAAATAACCCCATTGCTTGATGGGACAACATAACCTGAAATGTTTAATCAGTCAAATTATGAAAGCCACCTGGCTCAATGTAGGCATCGGGAATGAAGAAGGGATGAACATTTGCAAGCCAGCAGTTGTTGTGAGTAGACAACTGACTTATAATCTGAAATATCTAGGCATAAATGTTGATTTCTCTGTGTCAATTTGTAGAACTACTTTCAAAAGGGTAAAGCTTAGTATTAATTTGCTTTTTATTCTGAATGTTAATGGCAACACCTTGATAGGTTATTAACATATCGACTTTAACAGTGAGAAAGAAGGAGAGAATAATAATCTTTTTTTTTTTTTTTTTTTTTTTTGATTTGGAGTCTCACTCCGTTGCCCAGACTGGAGTGCAGTGGCTGCTCCTGGCCACCGCAGCGTCTACCTGCTGGGCTCCGGCAATCCTTCCGCCTCAGCCTTCCAAGTAGCCGGAATTACAGGCATGCGCTACCACGCCTGGCAGATTTTTTGATTTATTGTAGAGATGAGGTCTCGCTGCCCAGGTGGGTCTCGAACCCACGGGCTCAGGCAATCCACTCACCTCAGCCTCCCAAAGGCGCGGGGTTACAGGCTGAGCCACCGAGCCCGGCTTGAGAATAATAATCTTGAGATGAGAATCTGGTGAAGGGAGAGAGGAACAGATAGTTCTTTCCCTCTCTCAACGGTTTGAGGTCAGATTATTTCTGTTTTAAAAAATTATGTGACTGTGGAATAGCAATTTCATAGTCCTTGTTCTGTAAGGGCAGATGACTGCTTGGAGAAGTGATCTCTCTGTCCTGTGCTCCCACCTAGCTTCTCCTCTCCTCTTTTTATCTGAAGACAGAAATCTGATCTCTATTTCTTGATCCTGGTACACCGCACCTTCTTAATGTGGTCTGGACTACTGAAAAATTCAAAGGAAGAAGTGAGGTGAGGATTACAATCCTTCTAGTTCCTTGTGTCACCCTCCTCAGGATGTGTCCTCATTCTGCCTTGCTGATATGTAGATGGTAGCCAGTTAATAGACAGAAGCTCTGATCTAATTATCTGTGCTTGCTACTCCTCTGATTATCAGGGAACCCTAATATGAAAATGCTTTGGGGAGGAGAGGAAAGTTTACAAGTTCCACATCTATGTAAATAATTTAGCAACCTCCAAAATGAATTTGTATTAATATAGTCAGGGCTCCCAGAGTGTCTATAATAGCAATTTTACTTTCTCAATTTCCACAGGCTCCAAATCTCCCCCGTTCATGACTGCATAGGGACTGTCTTATAAACTTAGTAGAAACCACAACAGTTTTCTAAAATCTTCTGCTTGGGTCTATGAAAAACTATTTTTGTTTTCCAAACCATATATTTCTTTAGCTGGACTAAAAAAAAATTTTTTTAAAGAAACTTCTGCAAGGCATGTGGCTTTGTCATTCTGATTGGCCCTTAGAGATTGTCCAAAAGGACAGTGGTGCCTGCCCATGACATGTGCCATGACCTGCCCCTTTTTAGTGTTTTTCAAGAAATTCAACAGATAGGCATAATTATGGCTCCTGAAAGCTCTGCCTAGTGGTCTGGCTCCCCAGGAATTTGCCCACATTGCTTTGTGATGGTCCTCAGACTCTGCCCTTTCCTGCGGGATTTCACAGGTAGAATAGGATTTTGCTTTTAAGGTAGCAGACAAGCTGCCTGGCAGAGAGTCTACTAACAGAGAAGATGCACTACCCTTCCCATTCGCTCGCTGTGTTAGAAATCTTTGATTTAGAACACTACAGCTGCTGCAGTTCATTACTGTACATTTTAGAGTCAAGCTCAACTGTATCAGTGGGTTACCCCCTAAAGTGCAATACTCATTGTGATAATAACTAACGATATGACAGACAGGAGTGTCTACTGCCTTTGGAGCACCAGTACACTCAGATTTAAGTGAGCTCCCAAATAAGAGGAAAAGAGTGCTGCCTTACGAACCAGCTGCCCCTCTCATGGTGGCCCTATGAATTATGGCTACTCCCTCATTTCTGGCTTCTAGGAGTGCAGATGAGGAGCAAGGGCTTGTAATCATGGTTACTTCATCCTGAAATGACTATGGGACTCTAAGAGCCACGGTAGGGGATCCAGGGCTGAGGCATGGAAGCTCATCAGTAAGCTCTCTTGATGGTTATTTGTCTTGAAAGTCATGGTCTAGTCACCCCTTTACTCAACTCTTGACATGATGGGCTTTATAGGAAAAGACATCGTGACATGCAGGCCTCTGAACACAGGAACATCAATCTGAACCACTCATGTTAGAAAAAATTGGGAAATCCAAGGATTGAATGACTACAAGAGAGACATCATAACCCTATTGGATACAATTGTAAAGTAGGCAACAAAGACCACGGGTCTCTGATCTTGTCTTTACTGTTGAGCTGTCTGTGACTTTGTGCAAAATGTTTTTTGTGTGTGTGTGCTTTAGTATTTTTGACTGAGAAATGAAAATACTTGCTGGTTTATGAAACTTGTAGAACAGTACTTATTAGAGAGGCACTACGAAAGAAAATATTGAGGGACCTTTTTCTCCCATATACCACCTACCCCACCATCTTTGTCGTATCAGCTCTACTTCTTTAACTTTACCCATGTCTTTAAAATTTATTATCTACTTGATAGACATTCTTCATAATGCTGCTCCCTTTCTTCATAGACACTTAAGTGTCTGATTTTATATTTGCCCAAATAAAGCAGAAATCTTCTTTAGAACAATATATTCAGGAACTATTAGTATTAGCAAACCTTAATATGGCAGTTGATATAACTATATTTTATTTTCTATGTAGGCTGGGTACTCTGCTGGGTGTTTCACTCTATAGCTAGTCTCATAATAGCTATTCAGGACAGGGGTTATTACTACTGTTTTACATGCAGTTAAACTGAGACTTAGAGCTTATACAATTTACATAATTTGTCCAGAATATATTCCTTCAGATTCATACAAAACACATCTCTTGGTTTCTCCTTTCTGCTGTAATTTCATGCTAAGTCATCCAAATTTATGGAGGATTTTTGCATCTGGATTATAATATCACTAATTTTAATTTTAAAGATATGGGGTACAATTCAGGATTAGGTATACAAGCAGTCGTTGTATGGGTAAAGTTTAGGCCTCCCTTTGATCCCCACTTTGCCAGGTTTGAGATCAGGTACCCTTATTGATATTGTGGCTCCCCACCCCCACCCCCTGGCAGTATCCTGCTACTGCCAATCCCTTTGTTATAGTATTATGGTAAATGTTCAGGGTCTGCTTATGAGTGGGAACATGTGGTACTCTGTTCTTTGTTTCTGTGATAGATCACTGAGTTATAACATTATTTTTAGGTCTAGCCAAACCATTAATGAAGAGAGCTTTGTCCATCTGATAACTTTATTTACACAACCTACGCGTATGGACATATCCTTCATCTCATGAAGATCTATAACGGTCACACTTCTGAAAGATATTCTCTGACTATAACTCTTCTCCACTAGCTCTCTCGATCGTTTACTCTCCACGTACCCTCTCTCCAAACACAATATCATCCCTAATTTCCAGACCAATTTATTTTCTCTTGATAGTTTAGTTTTCTCTTTGGTCCATTGTGTTTGTCACTTTCAGTGCTTGCAAAATTTCCCTTAATTCTCCTGACCTTTTGTTTTCCTGTGATATGTATCCTAAAAACTATTTTTGTGTTGTCAACTTTCCCCTCAACCATCCCTTCATCCTTCAGATCTCTGTTCATACACCACGTCCTCAGGGCTTACCTCATTCTACGGATTAATTTTATCACTGTGTTCACATTTTTACAGTGACCTGTACTCTTTCTCCACAGCACTGTCAGAGTAACTTATATACATATTTATTTATTTACTTAATTTATCCCTCACTAGTTCAATCTGTACAAAGGCAGAATCCACGTTTGTTTGACTTACTTGTTGCCACTCTTTAATTCTAGATTATTACTCCTAAACTCCCCAGCAAAATAAGTCAAAACCAAATAAAAATGAAATGAAATAAACCTGCCCCTTTCTTTGACATATACACCATGTGGCTGTATCCCCCTACTTCTCTCCTCTTTGCTGTGTTAGACTTAGGACATTTTCTCATTTACTTGAGACTTTGGTCCTGGTTCACTGTCATTCTCATGCCTCCAATTCTTGTCATTGATCTCAGCCAAGTGGATGACCTGTGAAATATCTTGCCCTTTGCATATTTATATTTAACTTTGATCCATTGCATCCCAGCTACCCATTTCTTGTCACACTGTCTACCCTGACATCATGAGAAATTCCTACACTTCAAGATCAATATCAAACTTCCAATTCTGACACTATTACCTTTGAGCCCTCCTGCTCACTTGCTCAAGCTCTCTCGCTGCAACAATTCTCCATCTCATTCAGACTCCCAATACATTGACTCTACTAGCATCTTTCTGCTCTTGTTTTCTTTCTACGACCAACATTATAAGACTTCTTTGGGCATACCTTCAACTCTGTCTCCCTCCCTTCCTATTGCACTCACCTTCTAACAAACCACACTTTACTGTACTTAACTGTCTTCTTCTCTATATCTGTACCTGAACAGCAAAAATTGTGCTGAAAAAGAAAATTATCTACTACTAAGTTTCATCCTAAATTCATGTGCACAATCTTCAGCCTTTCAAAGCTGCCTGGAATTTCGAATATTCTTCTCTAGTAGGATTCCTATTCTCAGAAATAACTATTTATATATTTTCTCCTCAAAGCCCCATACCCTGTACTTTCCCATTCTTACCTGATTTCCTGTTATATTTAATTGAGAAATTAGAAACCATCAAACGTAAATACCTCCATTTCTCTACCACCAAATTTAACTTTCACTTGCAGTCACACTTTGCTTCCCCCCAGTGACAAGGAAGTCTGCCCTACCCATTCAAGTGGGAAATCCATTCCTCTACTTGTACCCTGGGTATCATACTGTCTCACCTCCTTAGGGGTATGCTGTTTAAGTTATCCTCTTTGACTCCTACTTCAACAACTTTTCCCTTTCTATATATTACTCTTAAGAAGTATAAAAACATAATCGAACATATTTTATCTTTATAGCCTCCCTTAATACTAATCCCCTTTGAATTACTTCATCATTTTTCTGCCTCCCTTAATGGATCAATTTTGGTGGAAAAATTAAATTATCAGGAAAAAAATTTTGCATGACCATCCCTCCTCACTCCTCCTTGTAACTATCCTTTACTCCTTCTGTACATACTGATCTCCACTTATATCCAATCTAGATTCCTCCCTCTCTTTCTCCTTACCTAATTCTAATTTCCTCATCACAACATTTCCTCTAGCTAACCTGGTTATTCTCAGATGGAGAACTGGATTTCTAATATACACATTGGGTCATGTTATTCCCAGGTTAAAAATAATGCCTCATTTTGCTTAAAAATATTATTATGCACAATAGACACAGTTAATTAAAAAAGAGAGAAGGACATGACTGAATATAAAAGTAATAGAAAAGTAGATTTAAAAAATAAGTTTAAAAAGTAATAGAAATGTAAACCAGATACATTTCCTTTCCTCACAGCACTTGCAGTATTTGAGGAGACTCACACTGGCAGTCAATAGATATTCACAGAGATAATTACCATTGTTAATAGTGTGATAAAAGAAGAATCCAAGATGTTATGAGAATAAATAATAGCAGTTTCTTCCCTGTAGAAATAGCATTTATCCTTGGATCTTAAGTAAGTATGTGTGTTGTGAAATGTTGAGACAACAGATGGAACTGTATATACAAATGTCCCAAGGCAGGGAAGAGGTAAGGGGTTTTTAAGCCACTGAATTGAACCCTTGTGACTGGACCCGTGGAACAGAAAAGGATAGTGGTATAAGGTAGTGCTTGGAGAAGTGGACAGGAGCTATATTCTTGACAACCTTGTAGATCATAAAATATTTTGTATTTCATCCCCAAAACAAAACGGGTGCCACTGAGGATTTTAAAAGATATCTGAGATGAGTTTTATTTTTAAACATCATTCTGGCTACCAAGCGATAAATATATGCAGATAATGAGCAGATGCAAGTAAATTAACTAACTATTATAAATTTCTAGGAAAGAGATAGTTGTAGATTGGACCAGGATGCTTTCAGTAGATATATGATAAGTGAACAAATTCAAGATATTTTAAAAGTTGAACTGACAGGGCTTGACAATTGATTAGATTTGGGCAGTAATGGCAACAGACATGTCAAGAATAATAAATGTGTCAAGGACATATCTCAAGTTTCTAACAGAAGTGGATAGATCCATAATGTAGTCAATTCCTGAGAATGGAGCACAGGTAGAGGAACTGATCTGGGAAAGAGGATAATGAATTAGAGTTCAAACAATGAAATTGAGATTTTTGTAAGAAATTCAAGTAAAATTTGAACTATGAGATTAAAAATTGAGAAATTATTAATTTATTTTCTCCCCTAAACCCTGTAAAGTTTATCAAATGTGACTCTAATTAAAAAAAATAAATAAATCCAATCACTTCCACTGCCTCCACTACTTTGACCTTAGACTGAGCTATCCTGCTCTGTCTTCTGGGTTGTTATTTTCTAATTGTCTCTCTGCTACCCTCTTATAGTCTATTCTCCATCAAGCAGCTAGAATAATATTTTAAAAATATATACCATACCACACATCTGCGATATCCTTACTTTGAAATACCACGTTGTCACTTTTGCCAAATGACCCTAAAGAAATCCCTGTCTTCCCCTCCACACTTTTATTCTACCCTTGTCTCTATGATATACTATGTGGTCACACTGACTGTTGTCCTGTTTTTTGAACAAGATCACTCCTATTTCAGGAGTATTTGTTCATTACACTTAGAATTTTCTTCTTTTTGTTCATTTTATTTGTTTATTATACCCAGACATTTTTTTCTCTTTCTCATTGTATCGGTTTTGATTTGAATGCCACTTGAACATTCTATATAAAATAAGCTACTCTTCTAGGCCTGTGAATTTATTTTTGGATGACATACTGATATTCAGAGTAGCAATTATTACTTGGCAAATGTAAATGATATGTAAGAGGAAGATGTACTCAGTGACTTCTTCTTTTGTTTATACAAGATAATATATTTTTATATCATTAAGAATTATTTTGGGGCCTGCGATGTAGAAAAGGAGCACCAGCAGGAAGGGAGGATGTTGTGGTATGAATAAAACTGCTTTATTGCTTTATTCACAGAAAACAGCTGTTGGTTAACATATGCTTCCTGATCTTGATTAATTGTGGAATAAAATAGTAAAAATTGTGACAACAATCATTTCAGAGTGTTATGTGGGAAAAAAATGACTATCAAATGAAAAATCTTTGTTTTACTATAACAAAGATTTCTGATTCTTGAGATAAAGAGTAGCCATTCAAGATTTTATACCAAGATTGAGATGAACAAGACTCTAAAAATATCAGTGTTCTATGACTCTATTAGACTTCTTATAGGATAAGTCTTAACAATATCATCAGTGTAGAGTGTGAACCTATTACTTTATTGAAAAGTGTGAACCTATTACTTTAGGACACACTTTTTTTTAATCAATATTTTTTATTATGGTTTTGTGGAGTACAGTTAAGGGGTAGGTGTACAATTATGCTTCAATCAGGCACCCTGTTAATAAGAGGTGTTTCCCCATCCCCAGACAGATATTTGCTACTGTTAATTCCATCCCCCCCAACATAGTTTCCCAGTACCGTCAGTCATTTTCTTATAGTATTACATTGGATGTTCAAGGTCCATTATATGAGTGAGAACATGTGATACTCGGATGTTTGTTTCTGTGAGAGGTCACTCAGTATTATAGATTCTAGCTCCATCCAGGTTACTGTGAAATTCATGATTTTGTTCTTTTTTATGGTTGCGTAGTACTCCATTGTGTATATGTACCACATTTTTTAAATCCAGTCCTCTTTTGATTGGCAGCATGGTTGTTTCCAGGTTCTTGCTATTGTGAACAATGCTGCGATAAATATACGTGTGCAAGTATCTTTTTTATAGAGTGATTTGAGTTCTTCAGGATATATTCCCAGTAGGGGGATTGTGGGGTCATATGGGAGGTTGATATTTAGAGCTTTTAGGAATCACCACACTGCTTTCCACAGAGGTTGCACTAGTTTACACTCCCACCACCAGTGCAGAAGTGTTCCCTTTTCGCCACACCCTCTAGCAGCTGTTATTCTTTGAGTTGTTGATAATTGCCATTCTGACTGGAGTTAGGTGGTATCTTAGTGTGGTTTTGATTTGCATCTCCCTGATGATTAGTGAGGTTGAACATTTCTTCATGTGTTTCTTGGCTGCTCAGATGTCCTCTTTTGTGAAGTGTCTGTTCATATCTTTTGCCCATTTTATAATGGGTTTTTTTTTTTCTTTTCAGCATGTTTTAGTTCCTTGTAGATCCAGGATGTTAACCCTTTGTCAGACCTGGCGTTGGCGAATATTTTTTCCTAGTCTGTAGGCTGTCTCCCTGCTCTCTTGATGGTTTCTTTGGCCTTGCAGAAGCTTGTCAGTTTAATAAGGACCCACTTGTCTATCTTCTATCTTATGACCTGTGGGTTTAGGGTTTTGTTCAGGAATTGGATGCCAGTTCCGATTTCCATGAGGGTATTTCCTTCATTTTCTAAGGTTCTTATGGTTTGAGGTTTTACATTTAGGTCTCTAATCCATTTGGAGTTAACCTTTGTGCATGGGGATAGATAGGGGTCCTGTTTCAATCTTCTGCATGTGGTCAGCCAATTTTCCCAGCACCTTTTACTGAATAGGTTCCCCTCTCCCCAGTGGTAGGTGGTGGAGGCTTTGTCGAAGATGAGTTGGTTGAGAAATTGAGGTTTTGCTTCTGGAATCTCTATCCTGTTTCATTAGTCTATATGTCTCTTCTTGTACCAATACCAGGCTGTTTTGATTATTGCAGCCTTATAATAAAGTTTAAGTCTGGAAGTGTGATACCTCCCACTTTTGCTGTCTTTTGCTAAGAATTGTTTTGGCTATTCATGGTCATTTATGTTTCCATATGAATTTCTGCATTGTTGCTTCTAGGTCTGAGAAGACTGTTGCTGGTAATTTGATAGGTATTGCATTGAATTTGTAGATTGCCTTAGGTAAGATGGACATCTTCATAATGTTGACTCTTCCAATCCATGAGCATGGGATATTTTTCCACTTGTTTGTGTCATCTTTGATTTCTTTGAGCAGTGTTTTGTAATTTTCATTGTAAAGTCCTTTCATGTCTCTGGTTAGGAAGATGTCAAGGTATTTCATTTTTTGTGTGGCTATTGTGAATGGAATTGTGTTGTTTATTTGGGTTTCTGCTTGTTTATTATTGGTGTAGAGAAATGCAATTGTCTTTTGTACATTTATTTTGTATCCTGAGACTTTGCCAAAGGCCTTTATCAGTGTAAGGAGATTTTTGACAGATTCTCTTGGGATTTCAAGGTACACAATCATATCATCTGCAAAGAGAGATAACTTGACTTCCTCTTTTCCTATTTGGATACCCCTGATTGCCTCCTCTTCTCTGATTGCCTGAGCCAGGACTTCCAATGCTATGTTGAACAGGAGGGGTGAGAGTGGGCATCCTTGTCTTGTTCCAGTTTTTGTCCATTTAGGAGTATGCTGGCTGTGGGTTTCTCATAGATAGATTTTACTATTTTGAGGTATGTTCCCCATATTTGTGGATGTTCAAGGGTTTTTTTCAAGAAGGGGTGCTGGATTTTATCAAAAGCTCTTTCTGCATCTAATGATATGATCATGTGGTTTTTGTTTTGACATCTGTTGATGTATTTAATTACATTTATGGTTTTACGAATGTTGAACCAGCCTTGTATCCCAGGAATGAAACCTACTTGGTCATGATGGATGATTTTTGAGATGTATTCCTGAATTCGATTTGTTAGGATCTTGTTGAGAATTTTAGCATCTATGTTCATCAAAGATATTGGCCTGTAGTTCTCTTTCTTTGTTGGATCTTTACCTGGCTTGGGTATCAATGTGATGTTGGCTGTGTAAAATGATTTGGGGAGAGGTCCATCTTTTTCAATTGCCTGGAATAACTTCTGTAGGATTGGTATCAGCTCCTCCTTAAATGTCTTGTAGAATTCTGCTGAAAAGCCATCTGGACCAGAGTTTTTTTTTGTAGGAAGTTTTCTTATTACGTAGTCGATTTCCTTGATTGTTATTGGTCTATTTAGGGTCTCAATTTCTTCTTGTTCCAATCTAGGTAGGTTGTGTGATGTCAGAAAGTCCTCCATTTCCTTAAGGGTTTCAAGTTTGTTTCCATACAAGTGTACATAGTAGTCTCTAATGATCTTTTGTAATTCTTAGGGTCAGATGTGACTTCATCTTCTGTGTTTCTGATTGTGCTTATTTGATTTTCTTCTTGTTTTTTCTTGGTCAGTCTAGCTAGGGGACCATCGATCTTGTTTATCCTTTTGAAGAACCAGCTTTTTGTTTCATTGATTTTTTGTATTATGTTTTTGTCTTCTATGTCCTGGATTTGGGCTTTTATTTTGGTGATCTGAATTCTTCTGTTGAAATTAGGGTTTTTGTGGTCTTGCTTTTCCAGCTTCTTTCGGTGGCTTGTTAGGTTGTTAATTTCTGTTCCTTCCATTTTCTTCATGTGTGTTTGTAGGGATATAAATTCCCCTCTTACTACAGCTTTCAAGGTGTCCTAGAGATTTTGGTAAGATGTTTCTTCATTTTCATTTGTTTCCAGGTATCTGTTGATCTCTGTTTTGATTTCCTCATTGACCCAGGAGTTGTTTAGCATCATGCTGTTTAGTGTCCATGTCTTTGTGGGTTTTGGGGGGACTTTGTTGTTGTCAATGTTTATTTTTATTCCACTGTGGTCCAAGAAGGTGCATGGTAGAATTTTGGTCCTTTTAAATTTGTTTATGCTTGATTTATGGCCAATTACGTGGTCAATCTTATAATACCTTCCATGCGGTGATGAGTAGAATGTATATTCTGTAGTCTTTGGATGGAGTGTTCTGTAGGTATCAATTAAGTCCATTTGGTCCAAAGTCACATTGAGGTTCCGGATCTCCTTGCTGATTTTTTGTCCTGATGATCTGTCTATGGTTGTGAGTGGGGTATTAAAGTCCCCAGTTATGATGGTGTTAGAGTCAATATCTTTCTTTAGTTTTCCTAGAAGTTGCTTTATGAAAGTTGGCGCACCTATGTTGGGTGCATATATGTTTAGGATAGATATTTCTTGTTGATGGATTGAGTCTTTTATCATTATGTAGTGGCCTTCTGTATCTTTTTTGATTTTTAATATCTTGAACGGTATTTTGTCTGAAATTAAGATCACTACTCCTTTTTTCTTTTGTATGCCGTTTGCCTGAAAGTTTGCTTCCCATCCTCTTACATTGAGTCTGTGGATGTCCTTTCTAGTGAGGTGAGTCTCTTGAAGGCAATAGATTGTTGCCTGATGATATTTTATCCATTTTGTCATTCTATGTCTTTTCAGTGGTGCATTTAGTCCATTCACATTTAGGCTAATAATTGAAATGCAAGAGTTGATCCCTGTCATAAGGTTCTTACAGAGTTGTTCCTGTTTGTTTGTTGTCTTTCTTTGGGTTCTGGAGTTGGCTCATGTGTGTTTTTAATCTTTTGCCTGCACTCTTGTGAAGAATATTGTTGTTCTTTTTTCTTTTTCTTCTGTGTTCAGTACTTTCTTAAGTGTTTCTTGTAGAGGTGGTCTGGTGGCAGCGTAGATCTTAGGGATTGGATATCTGGAAAAGATTTCAATTCTCCCTCACTAATGAAGCTTAGTTTGGCTGGGTAGGTTATTCTTGGTTGAAATTGTTTATCTTTTAGAACTTTGAAGATAGGACTCCAGGCTCTCCTAGCCTGAAGGGTTTCTGTGGATAAATCTGCTGCTATTCTAATTGGTCTTCCCTGGTAGGTAGTCTGGCCTTTTTCTCTTGCTGCCTTTAAGATTTTTTCTTTTATAGCTGCTTTGTTTAGGCGAATTATTATGTGTCTGGGAGTTGGTCTTCTCATTTGTTGTCTTGCAGGGGTTCTCTGAATCTCTTGTGTTTAAATTTTTTAATCCTTGATGAGATGAGGAAAGTTTTCTTGAATGATTTCATGAAATGTTTGTTCCAGTGTGGCTTCTGTTTCTCTCTCTGCCTCAGGAAGCCCAATTACTCTTAGGTTTGATCTGTTGAAGTGATCATTCATCCCTTGCAGGTTTTGTTCTGTCTTTTTGAGCTTCTTTTCTATGCTTTTGACAGTTTGGGTTAGTTCTGTGTTTTGGTCTTCGAGCTCTGAGATTCTTTCTTCTGCTTGGCTAATTCTGCTTTCCATGCTTATTAGTCTGTTATTCATTTCCATCACAGTATTCTTTACTGCTGTTATTTCTGACATCAGCTCCTTCCTATTTTCCTCTTGTTTCTCCTCAATTTTTTTAATTCTCTCCATTCATGTCTTGATGTCTCTGTTTGTTGCATGTGACCAGTCATTCTGTGAGCTCTTCATTGTTTGTGTTCCAGAATCTGTTTTCTCAGAGTCTGATCTCCCAGGGGTCTGTGTAAGACCTATATTCTTCTTTTGGTTTTTCTTCATTTGTGCAGTTTTTCCCCTTCTCTACTTTTTCCTTCCCTCCACGTCATCGTCTTCTTTAATTCTGTTATTCAGGGGTAAAGGAATTGGTTTTACTTTTGTTTGTTCAATCTCCTATTCTTTATGTATGCCCTCTTACTTTATTCAATTCTGGAGTTGCACTGTAGGTTGGGGGTGGCCCTTTTTGCAGTTTTGAGATTTACTTAAGGGGGGAACTGTGATTCAAAATCTATCTGCAGGTCCTGGTATTCACTGACAGGTGTGTGGATAATCTGGAACCCACTTCCCACTGCCTTGGAATCTGTCTGGGCAGTGGGCTGTAGGTTTACTCCCTGAAATAAATTGTGGTTAGCAGAGGGAAGCGAATGGAGCAGACAGTCGGTTGAAGAAGGGGGTGGGGAGATAGAGGAATAAGGGGGGAAACAAACATGTGCCAACAAATGGAGAGAGAGATCTATACTGAAACAGATAAAAACAATAGACCACAGCTACTGACGAACCAATTCCCATACAAAAAATAAATAAAACATATAGTGATGCTAACATACAAGCTAACCAACCACCTTATTGATGTGCTGTCCCTCTATACAAAGATATGGTTTACAGAGAGAAGAAAAGGAAGAGGAAAAAAAAAGGGAACAATACAGTAGAAATAGAATTCAGTCATTAAACTAACAGAATCAATGAAGCACACTCTGAGACTTTTCGTTTAAGTCCAATGTCCTTTCAGTTCTGATTTCTAGCTTTCTTTTCAAGCAGGTAAATTAGTTTGCAGTTAGGGTCAGTTGTCCCTGGTCTGCTATGAAGGACAGTTCAGATCACCCTCCGTTCACCACTCTGACCTATGTCTTTTTCAAGCTTGCGTCTCCTGTTTCGGTGTTGTTACCTTGAATCGCCAGCAGGTGGTGTTATCTCAGATGCTCGCCCCAGAGGTGGTGGGGCTGGACAGGAACCACAGAGACTGGAGATGGATGCCTGCCTCAGGGCACAGGCAGGGGACTCGCGGTGGGCAGGACTTCTCGGTCGCAGAAGAGGTGGCAGCGATCCCAGCAGATCTTCCTGAAGGGGCTTCAAGGACTGAAGTCATGGATCGCCTCCGGCCCCGGTGGTGCGATGTGCTACCGGCGGCAGCTGCGGCGGTGGCAGCTGTGGTGGCGGCGGCAGTGGCGGCGTCTGCACTGCGGTGGCTGTCCAGTCCGCTGCGATGTCCCAGCGGTGAAAACAGCCAAGCTCCCTATGAAGAGCAGGCTGAGATTTTAGGGTCCGCAGCCCCCGGTGCGAGAGCCAGAGATCCACTGCAGTTCTCCTTTGCAGAGGGTTTCACAGACCAGGTTGCCCCATCGCCATCTTGCCAGAAGTCCCCAGTGTTATTTGTTATGTCATGAAGAGTTCCCAACAATATGCAAATGCAAATATCATTTTTTTAATGATTTAAGGAAACAATTAGTTGATACTTATTGCTTTTGCACATTCCTAACAATAGATATAGATAATAAAAACTGAAAGTTAAGATATTTTATTTAAACTGTTTTATCATATTTTTTAGAGAAGTGACTTATTCTTAACCAATTTACATATAATTTTGTAGAGGACTCCCCCCTGGCAGCAATGACTAGTTATTTAGTAATATCCTTCTACCTGACCCAGTGATGAATCAAGATATTTTACTGAAATATAGACCTTACTCCAAATTATCCATTTATGCTTTTTAAATAAAAAAAGTTTTACTCTGTATATAAATTTGAAGAATTTATTCCTCTCCAAATTCATTTGTTATTTTGAGACTGCATTTGGTATTATGAATGTATTTGATATTTTGAGACATTTAAAAGTGAAATATAAATACTAAAATTATTTTTTAAACCATATTATGACATTTTGACTACATGGAACAGGAAAGTAAAAGATTAGTTTTTTATTCTCAATAACAAATCAGTTCCCAAAAATTCTAAAGAATTATATGAACATAAATATTCTCAATTTGGAGAAGAAACAAAGTTATTTGATTATTTCTGTCTAAATAAGAGATCTATTGAGCATGTTTTAAAGATAGATTTTTCAGATGAATGTTTCTAATATTAGATGATTACATTATCATTGCAAAAAAGAAGACAGTTGTTATGTTTTTGAGGCCTGTCTTTTATGAAAAAATATAAAGCCACTTTCTTTGGATGACAGCAAAAAAGGCTGCTGCATTAGACCATAAATTACATAGTAATATTGCATTTCAATTGAATATTGCAGCAATATTCATTTATATCTATCAATCAATCTATATATATGCAAATTGGTATTGATTATGAAATTCTTATCACTACACCATTTATCTTATTAATTTATTTGCTATAATACTTAAAATTTGGAGAGTTATTTCAAAAGACATTGCTCAGATAAAATTCCTTCCTTCAAAGAAAGAATATCTTCAGAATAATTTAGTGGCCTTGAATTTACCAATGGAAAGAAAAAAAACTGCTGACTTTCTAATGCAGAATTAGTATCCAACAATAAGGGGGTCAGTGAGCACAAGTGCAAGATATTTGAACAGAAAAAAATATATAATTGACACAAAGAACAATAATTTACTTTGAATACTGATTCCAAAAAAAATATAAAGGTTATTTAGCTAAAAGAATAATATCAGAAAAATTAAAAATTAAATGTATGAGAGCTAGGGAAAAGAAAAAGCTGAGAATAACTTGTTTGATCCAGTTTCCTAATGAATGCACTAGTGATTTTGAACTCTTACTAATACTTTTATGTGTTATTATAATCTGTAAAAGTATCTCTTCATTATTAAACAACAGTTACAAAATTAGTGAAAGCAAATTTTACTCTTTGAAGATTGTAAAAAAGATGAGATATGTCACCATCTATTAGAAAGGAGTATAAATTAAAATGGTGACACATTTCATCTTTTTCATAATCTTCAAAGAGTAAAAGAGGAAATCAGAAGAGAAAAGTCTATGTAGATTTTATTTGGAGGAGTTTTGTGAATTGGATAGTTCAAAACACCCTCTTGTTTCAAGAGTATTAATGAGAGCAATAGAGTAACCAGGTTAAGAAATGCCTATCTGAGAGTCCAAGACAATGGGAAAATCCCTGGGATCAAGAAAGAACATCATAGAAAGCCACAGCTGAAGCCAAGAATGCCTCGAGAGTCTTTGCCAATACTCATCTGTGTGTGTGTGAGTGTGTGTGTGTGTGTGTGTGTGTGTGTGTTTTGTATTATTTTAAAGATGTGGGATACAATTCAGGGTTAGGTATACAAAAGTTCATTATGCAGTACCCTTGTTGATGAGATTTGCCCCTCCCTCTCCTGGCAGTTTCCCTTTCTTATAGGATTAACATAATTCTTCAAGATCTGCTTATGTGTTTGAGTGACTGCTGAGGACAGACACCTGGAGCAGTACTTCACTAGACTTTCTCCAGTACTTAGTGCTTGGCACATGAAATCTGTTCAGGAAAACTGTTGAGTGGAAAATTTGACTCATTGCCCAGTGGTGTAACATGTCAAATTTAATAGGAGAAAGTTTAACTTTAGTTATCATTTCATTACACCTGGCGACTGAGGCTGTTAACTCTCTTTGAGAAGAACAATTCTAAAATATCCTCAAAAGGAATGTTGCTTTCCAAAGATTTTCATCAATTTTTTTATTGAAAATGATTCCCAAAGCTAATGGTGGCTCACTGTGGAAGAACTTTTGTATGCCTGCTCTTGACAGTCTTCTTAAAAGCTAGTTGAAGACTGTTCTACCACTGTCTCTAATTGTAGAATAGTAACTTGTGCAATATGTACTTGGACTACAGCTCTGTGTAAGGGTGTGTGTGTGTGTGTGTGTGTGTGTGTGTGTGTGTCTGTATTTTTTTTGAGATAGAGTCTTGCTCTGTTGCCCTGACGGGAGTACAATGGTCTGATCACAGTTCACTGCAACCCCCGAGTCCTAGGTTCAAACAATCCTCTGATCTCAGCTTCTGAATTACTAGGGCTATAGATGTGAAGCACCATGCGAAGTTGATTTTTTTAAACTTTTGTAGAGACAGGGTCTTGCTATGTTGCTTAGACTGCTCACAAACTCCTGGCCTCAAGCAATCCTCCTGCCTCAGCCTTCTAAGGTGTTGATATTACAGGTATAAGCCACCACATCCAGCCCTAGTTCTACCATTTTTTAATAGTGAAACAGCAGAAAATTTGGTCTTTTTTGCTAATTACATGTGCAATGAATCTGACACACGTCTCATTTGAACCTCTTATACTTGTGTTATTAAGGTTTTATAACCTAGTATGTGAGGGTAAAGAGGCAATTCTCCCATGTGAATATCTAATTCCTTTACAGGGAAGGGAAATTTTGAGGTGTTAGATATGGCATGTCCCAGATATCTCACTTTGAGCTACAGAGTCCAGTAACTATTTCTGCTTTGGAAGAATAGAATGAGGGAGCTTAGGCTAATTTAGCATTCTTTCATTTGAATTAAGAAAAGTAGTAACTCCTTTAAATACAAATCTATTTTGGGATAAGCCACAGACAAATTGTAGTTCATTCACATTAAATAAAAGAAATAACTCACAGTCAGGTGGGCACAATTATCTAGGGTACACTGAAACCCTTCATGCTTCTGTCACTAAATAGCATTACATTTAATCCTATAAGACTACAAGATATAGGATTTAAAATCACTAGAGAGTCTACACTCCTTAAGTCTGAGCTGCACATAATGATTTCCTTCCAAAGAGCACAATATAGAAAGAGGAGGTGGGCAGTTTTACAAGGAAAAGGCTTGACAAATATGACCTTAGCCAGTTGGCCAAGGTCAACATCAGTGGAGATTAATTATGTTGGTAGGATGAACCCTTGATATGATGTGATATGATGAGAATGGCAATTTACTTTTGCAGTCTCTCTTCTCAAAACTCATTGCAATCATGAAAAATTGCAGATACATTCCACTAGTTACATTCTACTACAAACACCTGAAAACCTGGCCACTAGTACTTCTCAAAACTGTCAAGGTTATCCCAAACAAGTAACGTCTAAGAAACTGTCAAAGCCAAAATGTGTCTAAAGAGATAACTAAATATAATGTGGTATCCAGGAGCATAAAAAGGTGCCAACCTAAATAACAGAGAGGCTGTCTGAAAGAAAGTGATGTATATTAGGGAATAAAGCATTGCAATGGGAATATGCATGTCATAATAAACTCTGTGTGTATTTAGTGAAGTAAAGAAAGAGGTTATTAAAGGAAAAAATAAGAATTACATAATCATGTTGCAATAATTATCTTGGCTACAAAAAACAATAACAAGGGTGACACCAGTCTGATGTTGGACAGGCAGTTGCTGGGCAGATGTCCTTGCATGTTTTTGTGTAAGGTTACAAGGGCCTTTGTGAAAGATTATGGATTTTGTAGTCTTTTGTGATAGTTTTGGCTGTCAGGCATACAAGTGTGAGAAGCCTCTCTTTATGCCTTTTCCAAGCTCTACTTATCGGGGTTTTGTTTTGTTTTGTTTTAGCATGAGTAACTCCATTTGGATTCTGATAACTTTCACAAATGATATCAGGTTAAAACTAAGGAAATTTGAATAAAGTATGGACTTAATTTACTCAATAATAATATATTAGTGTTGGCTCATTATTGTAACAAATGTAACATACTAATGTAAGATCATTAATAGGTAAAACTAGCTACAGGTATATGAGAACTCTGTACTAGTTTCACAATTTTTCTGTAAGTCTACAGTTGTTCCAAAAAATAAAAATTATTTTAAAATCAATAGAGAGAAATCACTCACTGTATAAATCAGAAGTGAAACTACTTGAGATATTTCAACCAGAAGAAATGTAATGCCAGGAATCAGTTACACAGAGATAGAAGAGCTAAGAAACCAACCAGAGATAAGCCAGATGTCTTTACCTCCCCTAGGGCTAGAGAATTGAGGGAAGGAATTAGCGTAGCAGACAGTTCAGACGTTGATCACCCAGAGAAAAGCTAGAAATTCAATGAGCTTACCTAGTGGGAGCTGAGATCATAGAGGAAGGAGCAATCTCATGAGAGAACTGGAGCCACAAAGAGGGTACAAATGGTAAAGGAAATAGCAAGAAGAAAAGAGAAGACATATGCTGGTTCCTTCTGCCTTCTAAATCTTCTGCCTCTGCCTCTCATTGACTAAACCTACTAGAAGCCAGATAGGCATGGAAACCTGAAAAATGTAATAATCTGAGATAGAAAACAGAGGTGGGAATGGGCAGGAATGGATCTGAAAGTCAAGAGTTATATAACAACTGCTCCAATCATTCCTTTAGTCAAATATTTACATATTACAGGGAGAATGAATGAAAATATTGTCTATTTAAAAAATCTATCATCTATTTCTTCTGCCTTATCTGGGAAGAAGAAAACCATATATGGTTGCTTCTAGGCTAACGGGTGTCCAATACCCTGCCATTAATGGGTGTCCAATACCCTGCCATTTTCAACACATTTTCAGAACTAATTTCAGCATACACTAGAGGTGTCATCATTACTTTGATATATGCCATGGAAATTTTTGACAATGTGATTTAAAAAGAACAAGTGTGAATCCGAAAATTAAAAGAAAATAAATGCACTTTACTATCATGTCCATGATAGCACTGACCAAACTCATGTGGGTAAGAGTCAAGGGAAAGGTCCATGTTGTACAGGGGTATATAGTCTGCATCAAAGCCATGAAAGGTAAGGCAGAATAGGTGCCTTACAACTATCAGGTGGTGATAAGAGCACTGTCTCTTCAACATTATTCATCAATAAGATTGATAACGTAGCCTAAAATCCATTCCCAATGAGAAACTTAATCTTAGTGCACATAGTAATAACCTTTTCTACCGGTGTTCCTCCAATTCCACCACACAAACTGAAGATAGATGAAACATTCTAGTTGAGAGATATTTTTCTTTTCTAAACCTTTAAAGAGCCTTGAGTCTCTGTAAGTTCCCTATCTACCCCGCAGCTTAACCTACAAAAAAAGAAAAAAGAAAACAAACAAACAAAATGTTTACATACGATATAAAACACTCAGACTTAGGGGGAAAATCCCCAACCCTTTCAATCCATGTTATATGTAGCATATGCTACATTTTTGTCCTCTAGCTCTGGGCACTAGAGTTGCGATTGCATCCTTTGGTTGAGGTCCAAACTGTTTGGTTATCTCAACTACCTGTTGCAGAGTCAGAAAAGAAAATCCCAGACGAACACCGGAGAAAGGGAAAAGGAATGAGCAAGAAGGGGATTTTGAAAGTCTGGGAATTGGAATTCACCAGCAAACAGAAGCAAGGTGCCATTATCTGGAAGAACAGGAGGTGAGGCGCCTTGACAGTGGCGCTAAACCAGAAACAGTGTAGGAGAGTGACAATTTAAACATAGGGGAGTGGTCAAGAGAAGATGGCGAATAGGGAAAGGACAGAAGGTAAGGATTAAAATCAGTGAGTTCATCATGGACATGAATTCACAGCCACCTCAAGCAAAAAGTATAAGCTTCACAATTTGGGAGAGGCAGCAGGGGTATAGCAGGTAGGGAGGGTAAAAGATTGGCAGGCAAGAAACGATGAAATACAAAGGAGAATTTGGGTTAATTGCCTCAAACAATATGTTGCTTTTATAATAGACAAGTATGGTCGTTCTCAAAGTGTGAGCCCCAGAATAGCCACAGTGAGATCACCTGGAAACGTGTCAGAAATGTACACTCTTTTCCTCTCAGATCTTAGAATCTATCAGACTCAGTGATGTATCACAGAAACAAAAAACTTTGTACCACATGTTCTCACTCATAAGCGGACCTTGAATGATTATCGTAATACTATAAGAAAGAGATTGGCAGTAGTGGGAAATGCCAGGGAAAGGGTAGCTTGGGATGGGCAGTAGTGGGAAACTGCCGGGGAGAGGGACACATCTCATCAACAAGGGTATCGTCATAATGAATATTTGTATACCCTGAATTGTACCCCACATCTTTAAAATAAAAATTTTAAAAAAAAGAAATGTACACTACTGAGCCTATACCAGACCTGCTCAATCAGAAACTGGCCACTGGTAGCAGGACCAGCTACCTGTGTTTTAATGAGCCCTTACTACAGTTTGAAAACCACTGAGATGGAGGCTAAGACTAGTTTTAAAACAGGAGATAAAGTGGAAAAATTAGAAAAGTCTGAAGAGAGTCTTTCACTTGAACATGTATTTTTAAATTAAATTTAAATTTAATAGCCTCATATTACAAAATAACAAATAAGTTTAGCTATTGAACCAGTGCGCCAGATAGCTTGTATTTGTTCCTTCTGATCCACTCTCTATGCTTTTTGATCCTGTTCTTTGCACAAGGATGAATATAATATATACAGGTAGGAGAGTAAAAGAGAGATTCTCAGGTAGGTTAATCATTTAAATGTAATTGCTATTGTTTTGTTTGTTTGTTTGTTTTGAGTTGGAATCTCACTCTGCCACCCAGACTGGAGTGCAGTGGCCGCTCCTGGACACCGCAGCCTCGACTCGCTGGGTTCCAGTGATCCTTCCACCTCAGCCTTCCAAGTAGCTGGAACTACAGGCGCGTGCTACCACACCCGGGTAATTTTTGATTTATTGTAGAGATGAGGTCTTGCCAAGTTGCCAGGTGGGTCTCGAACCCACGGGCTCAGACAATCCACTCACCTCAGCCTCCCAAGGTGCAGGATTACAGACTGAGCCACCAAACCTGGCTTAAATGTAATTTTTAAAGAATTATTTTAAAATAAACCAAAAAATATGGAATACAGAAAGAAAAAATATTAACTCACAAAGTTCTATTTTGTTGAGTTCATATTAATTGAGGAACCAGTATGATAAATAAGTAGTGCTTTAAAACTTACAACTGGTGCTGTTTAGAATCATGGTTGACAAACTGCTTCACCGAATTAGAGATGCTTTCGGGGTTCTGAAACCATATTGCATTTTCTCTCGAACAACATTTAAGCAGCCTGAAGAAACAGATTATATATTAAAATTCTTAGAAAATGTTTAGTTAAAAATACTATACAGCTTACTAAAATAACTTGAAACTGCTGATTATGACATTTTGTGTGTCTTTTATTTTTGCATACAAATCAAAGGTTGTAGTTTAGAAATCAGGCTAAAAGTGAAAAGAAAATGTTTCCCTTAAGGCAGAGTAAAAATAAATAAAGCAAATTTGTAAAGTTCGTGAATGTAGAAATAAGTCAGATTTACTAGAACACAAATAGTTGAAAATCTGAAGTAACAGATACATCTAGATTATATAAAGTAAACAGTACTTGGGAAAATATCTTCTATTTGATCACTCTGTCAGATTTCCTACATTGGTAATAAATAGTCCTATTTGTACCTAAGAAATAGACAACAAAATTGAAAGAATGAAAAATTTTTGTATTACCGTGTGCCCTAGAAGTTTTACTGTCCATGTTTATGATAAACATCCAAGCAATGAGTTCCAACTGCAATAGAAATAAAAATAGGTAATATTTGAAGAAGTTAAAATAATCTAATTTTAATTCCAAATCTACTCATTAAGCAACTTAACTGACTAAATGAATCACTGGAATTAATTTCCCTTCATCAAATCCTAATGAATCTTTGAATGTATATTGAAATTTTTAAATTTGATTTCATATATTCTTTTATTTTTTATTTATTTATTTATTTTTGAGTTGGAGTCTCACTCTGTCGCCCAGACTGGAGTGCAGTGGCCGCTCCTAGCCACTGCAGTCTCGACCTGTGGGCTCCGGCGATCCTTCCACCTCAGCCTTCCGAGTAGCCGGAATTACAGGCACGCACTACCATGCCTGGCTGATTTTTTGATTTATTGTAGAGATGAGGTCTCGCCAGATTGCCCAGGTGGGTCTGGAACCCGCGGGCTCAGGCAATGCACTCACCTCAGCCTCCCAAAGTACAGGATTACAGGCTGAGCCACTGAGCCCGGCTAATTTCATATATTCTTTTAAAACAAACATTTATAACCAATTATTTTTGAATAGATGATATTAGTTTTTGTGATCATTTTAAAGACAATAACAACAACAATAAAGGATAATGTTATTGTATTATTCTTACATTCCTCAACAACATGATTATCCACAGAAAAATGTTGGTTCATTTTAGTTTATGGGCTTTTGTAAGCAGATTTTCCCTGAGGGTGATCCCTTTTTAGCCTTCTCTAAGGATGAATCTGAATTTAGATTGGGATCTTCACAGTTCACACAGAGCCTAATGGGATGTATTGTTGATGTTTAGGTAACTCTGGTATCATAATATGTTGCTCTATCTATTTAGTTTATTGCTATGACGCCCCAAGATTCATACTATGCCTAGCTGCTTGCCCCAAATTATGAAAAATTGTATATCATGGCAAAAAAGGAATAACAAAACAAAAATCTTCACATAAAACAACCCATACAAAAGCCCTGTGCAGATCCTTTTAAAACAAACATGTCTGTAGAAGGATAACATCAACATAGAAAAGTCTGTGAATCATAAAAATATGAGTAGGAATCCCCCAAAATGGAATTTTTAATTTAAAAAGTGTGTATTCATTCTTACATGTTTAAACTTTAGTCACCTTCAAAGTACTCTCCATTGGATGCAATACACCTATCAAGATGCTTTTTCCACTGTTCAATTTTGATGCCTTTTAGTGTTTCTACCATTTTTTGTTTCACCTCTTCCACATCAGCAAAACGTTTCCCTTTAAGAACTTTTTTCATCTATGGAAATAAAAAATAGTCACTCAGGATGAGATGGGTTGAATAGGGAGGGTGGGACATAGGAGTCATGCTAGTTTTGATTAAAACTGCAGAACTCTCAGCATGGTGTGGGCAGGTGTGCTCCTAAATCACCCATCATGAAATGGGCAAATGCATTGAAGTTATCTCCTCCAAAAAATTCACTGAAGCCAAATAAGCTTCTCACAACAATGCTAGCTGGTACACTGGGTTCCTAGAACACTAGCCTAGTAGATGAAGCCTGTACTACAAGGGCTTGCCCTCTAAAAAGATAATTTCTGGGATTTTAGGGGATCTCCCCTGCATAACTTAATATGTCATCATGCTATGAATTCATTCATGTAACTGTCACCAGTGTCAAGAAATAACCACTGATGTTTAAATTCATATCCCATGATTCTGGTATTTGCAATACAAATTTTAACAAAATGTCAACATAGTCTTATTTTCAAGGTATACATAGATAAAATCTTTAAATGTGAAAAAGGGATAATACAAATGCACATTTTTGTTATGACAATATTGTTATGATGTAAAAATTTTTTAAAAGTCTTTATGATTTGTGATCTATGATAACTGCAGAATTAAATTAAATTATAACTATGGATTGTTAAAATCCTGTTAAGAATGTGGTAAATTTGCCTGGCATGGTGGCTCACGCCTCTAATCCTAGCCCTTTGGGAGGTGAAGGCGAGAGCCCAGGGGATCGAGACCAGCCCAGGCAACATGGTGAGACCACATCTCTATAATAAATCAAAAAATTAACCAGGCATGGTGATATGTGTCTATAGTTCCAGATACTGGGAGGGGTGAGGCCCAGCTGGTTTAGGGTACGGTGGCCATGAGCATGTCATTGCACTCCAGCCTGGGCAAAAGCAGTGAGACTCCAACTCAAAAAAAAAAAAAAAAATGTGGCAAGTTTTCTTCAAAATAATTCTCTTAAAATTTTTTTTGAGTATTTTGCTAATTTTTTGCAGAAGTTTTACATAGACATCATGTTCTCTTTCTTCCTTCCTTCCTTCCTTCCTTCCTCCCTTTCTCCCTCTCTCCCTCCCTCCCTTCCTTTCTGCTTTCCATTTTCCTTGCTTTCTCTTTTCCTCTTACTCATCTTTGAATGGTAGTCAGTTTATCTTATTTGTCTAAACATCATTGGGTTGGATTATCCATGGGTACATCTAAGTTTACTGAGTATGGTTAAAATGTCCTTCTTAGAACTTCTGATGAAACCCTGATTAAAAATAATTACATTAACTTTCCAATCACTCAGATAGCCTAAAATTATGATGAGACTCAGATAATATTCTCTAATAATGAACAGGACATTTTTAGGCTTTTTAAACTTTTTCTCCATGTGTATTGAAAGTACTGTGCCAGTCATCAACTCTCTTTGCTCAGTTTTGCCCTCTTGTTCAGGTATATAATGTAGCGGTACCTTTTCTTCTTCGTTTTCTATCAGCCTTGTGGATGGATTTATTTCTTTAATTATCAGGTGGTACTTCCAGTGCACTGTTTTAGAATAGAAGGACGGAATGGAGTTAGAGAAATGTCCTAATACCCGTGGCTTTCTGTTAGAGTATCTGTGATATAAACAGCTACTCACCTTTTGACTATTTGTCAATAACTGTAAAGTTGTCTTCAAGTACATCAATTCTGTCTCTTCCTTAGGCTTTCAGTGGTCTCCAGACTTCTCTCTCAACATCAGGACGATTTCCCTCCTTTAACTATATACATTAACAATTAACAGATCAATTGGTGAAAAGGAAAAATTAACATTTTTCTTTCATGATCACACATTGTTCTGGGAAAGGGACTTGAAATATGCAGCAATTCTCTTCTCTACCAAGATTTCTTTTTTTGCCAGAGAACAGAACAATCCTGCCATAGTAGGCTTAAGTGGGTTTTGAATATTTTCTGGGTGATGATTCTTCCTTTCTTGTGAACATATGAATCTGGTGAATTACAACTTGGACACAGCATTAATCAGCAAGATCATATTGTTCTGTTCCTTCTAGATTAATGTATGTAAGTTTTGACAAGGGCAAAGAGTAAAAGCTTAGTGTGTTCCTTAGCTTTATAGCTTATCTTGTTATCATTCTTTTTCATACTTGTCATTTTGTAAGAGCTCTGCCGGAGAATAGTTGAAGCCAACCTCCTCATGCTCAAATGAAAAATGATAAGTTGAATTTTTATTTCATCCCAATCAATCACCTTGTAGAATGTACAGTGTAACTGTAGAGAGTGAAACAATGACCAGTCCAAGGGTAGGAGACATTCTGTGAAACAAGAGGTGAAACAAAAAATGGCAGACATTCTGTGAAGAAACATCTTTTTTGTTTCCATAGATGAAAAAAGTTCTTAAAGGGAAACGTTTTGCTGATGTGGAAGAGGTGAAACAAAAAAATGGCAGACATTCTGTGAAGAAACATCTTTTTCTCTGCCCCTCCTATAACTGAGGTGGAGGATAAGCAGTTTGGAGAAGATTTCAAATCTCTGCTAGAAATTTTAATAGTGCTGCCATTAAAGAAACAACTCTCACCAGAAAAAACAAGAGTGCAGATAATTCTAATTATTATTTATCAGATAGAAACTAAAGGGACTTAACTATAAACAATGTACTAAGTTGTTTACACACTGTCTTATTAAGTAAATAGCTTTTGTTAGTTTGAGTATGGCAAAGAGAAGGGAGACATCCTTGATCTCCAGTGAAAAATTCTTCTAGGTAATTTCTTCATGCCTCTGTCTTTGTCCCTCTACGCAAAAAGATATTGGTGACTTTCTTAGAACCACCTTCACTGCAACAGCAGACTGACTTCTTGAGAAGGGAAGTAGTGTCGGTTCTCAGTGTGTTCCTTATATTTATGTTGTATGCTCTATCTGGCAGAATTGTCACAAAATTATTTTGTTGGGAATTGTTTTCTAGTTTTAACATTAATTAACCTTCATGCCTAGGAAATTTCCCTTTAATTGTTCTCATCCTTCTCTGGGATTTGATGGGTTGGAGAGGGGAGGGAAGTTGGTTGTTATTGTAAACCTGCTCTTAGCCCTCCTGAACATCCTGTCATGTTTTTGTTTTTGTTTTGAGTTGGAGTCTCACCCAGTCGTCCAGGCTGGAGTGCAGTGGTACACTCATGGCTACCCCAGCGTCGACCTGCTGGGCTCTGGCAATCCTTCCGCCTCAGCCTCCAAGTAGCTGGAACTACAGGCGCACGCTACTATGCCTGGCTTATTTTTGATTTATTGTAGAGATGAGGTCTCACCAAGCTGCCCAGGCTAGTCTTGAACCTGCAGACTCAGGTAATCCACTTACCTCGGCCTCCCAAATACTGGGATTACAGGCTGAGCCACCGAGCCTGGCCCCAATATGTTTTAAAACTGTTCTTTTTTCAGTTGTCTACAAGAGAGTATGAAGAATTATATTCAATATAACTAGATACAAAGATATTCCACTAGACTCATATAATATTCTCTGATAATAAACAGACTTGCAAATTAATGAGGAGTAAATGTTTTATATATTATTTGTTTATTATGTTACTATGCACTTATTATATTTATTTCTAAAATATTTATTTATGTAACTTGACATCAGAATTTTTAGCCTTATTTGTACAGCTGTTTGTTTATTAACTAAAGAGTGGGGTAATTAATGCTGTTTGTATATGTAAGATCTGGTTTTTTTAAAGACCTATAAGTATGGATCTATATACTATAACAATGTGACCACATTGAGAGCAGGAGCTTATATTAAATTTAGGTTTGCCGGGCTTGGTGGCTCAGTTTGTAATCCCACGCCTTTGGGAGGCTGAGATGAGTGGATTGCCTGAGCCCGTGGGTTCGAGACCCGCCTGGGCAGCGAGACCTCATCTCTACAATTAATCAAAAAATCAGCCGGGCGTTGTAGTGCATGCCTGTAATTCCGGCTACTTGGAAGGCTGAGGTGGAAGGATCGCCAGAGCCCAGCAGGCAAGGCTGCGGTGGCCGGAAGCGGCCACTGCACTCCAGTCTGGGCAACAGAGTGAGACTCCAACTCAAAAAAAATAAAAATAAATAAAAATAAATAAATAAATTTAGGTTTATTTAAAATTTTGTTTTGAGGTACATTCTAACTGGCCCCAAATAAGTAAAATCAGTGAAATAAGCAAAATGAAGCTAACTTAGCAAAATGCATTTTGTGCTTTTGTACAAAAAAATCATATAGTAAGAACAAAAACCTTAAATATAAAAAAATCTGGTTCCGTGATAATATTCTTACTATTATTATTAACTATGCAATTTTGTTCTTGACCCTCTGGTGCTTACATTCTAGTAAAAAATTATGAAAATATACAAGTAAACAAATAAAATAATGTAATACAAGATATTGAAAGATACCATAAAAATAGAAAAAAGGGATTTGAAAGTAATTAGTGGTGGAGTAGTTTTAGATGGATGGTTACAAAGATCCAAAGAGGAGCTAAAAATGACAAAAGAAAAAGATTAGAAATGAGTTAGAAGAGACAGATCTAAGTCATCTAAGTCATTGCAAAGAGTTTTAGTTTTTTTCCCAAGTTTTCTAAAAGACCACTGTAAAGTTCTAAGCAGAGAAGTGACACGATATGATGTGTATTTTTAAAATTTTATTCCAGCTACTGGGTAGAAGCTGCATAGTGGGAAGGCAAAAGTGCTAGAAATAGCATGGTCATTTAGGAAGCTATTGTGATAGGACAGGTTAGACATAGACATGATTCCACAAAGATGAAGATAATTATAAGATCGTTATGTATTTTTAAAGATTTACTGTTGAAATGGAAGTGGCAGAAGTGGTAATTTCAGCACAGAAGAGGGGAATGATTAGTCGTTAGAGAAAGAAAAGAACTAAGGACGACTAGTAGGTTTATAACCCAAGCAACTGAAGGAATGAATCTAAAAATCACAGTGAACTACAGGCAAAGTCAAGTCAAAGACCAACCTCAAAATAACACTTGATAACTTTGGATGTTTTGGTCTTTTATGAAATATTCTGTTCACTCTAAAACAGAAAATAAAATGTGAAAACAAAATTGTACTTATACTTAATATGAAAATTATTAATGAAATGAGGATAATTTAAAATAGTAATATGGCTAAAAGATAAAGATTATAAACAATGCATGTTTTAACACATTGAAGTAGATTTTTAAAAAATATTGACTAATATAGCAGAAATTAGTGAATTTAGACATGAAAGAATATAAATCCATCTATAAAGAGGAGGCATCATAAAATGTTTTGCAGAAAGAACTGATTATAATTATTATAACAATAAAAATAATAACAACCACAGCAATAACAGTCAACTCAAGTACCAGTTATCAAGCAATTCCTACATCACAGGAATATTTTAAAGTACTTTAACTAATTTGATTCTTAATAAATCATCCCAAAGAGGTATTATCTTCCAGACATTGCAGTTGGAAAAATTAAAGTTGCATAGGTTAAATAATTTATTCAGGATAGTACAGATCTGTTAACCTTAAGGTGTGGAGGTCTTAATCTCTAGAGAATGCGTCAACCAACGATTTAAGACTGCTTTAACTTGACAACTTTGGTATGATTAAATGAAGTAAACATAAACAGCAAACTGAAAGAAGCATTTAAAAATAATAATAGCCTGGGCTTGGTGGCTTACTCTGTAATCCCAGCACTTTGGGAGGCCGAGGCAAGCAGATTGCTTGAACCCAGGGGTTCAAGACCAACCCTGGCAATTTTGCAAGATCTCTTCTCTACAGTAAATCAAAAATTAGCCAGGCACAGTAGTGTGCACCTGTAGTTCTGGCTACTTGGAAGACTGAGGCAGAAGGATCGCCAGAGCCCAGCAGATCAACACTGGAGTGGCTGTGAGTATGCCATTGTACTCCAGGCTGGGCAACGGAGTGAGACTCCAACTAAAAAAAATATATATATATATATTTTTTACATGTATATGTAAATTATATATAATAATGCAATAAATATGTAATTTGGGGGGATAGGATATCGCAATGAGAATATGTGTGCCACGGTAAACTGTGCATATTCAGGGAGGTTAAAAACAAGACAAAGGTTTTTAAAGAAAAAATTATGGAGATTGCATCATTGTTTTGAGGTATTTGTTTTTTAATACAAGAATCAATAACAAAGGTGGCAGCAGCTCCAGGTTAGACAGGCAGCTGCTGGGCAGACATCTTCACAGTTTTTTTTTGTTGGTTTGTTTGTAACTTACAATTTACAATGGCCTTTGTGTAAAGTTGTGATTTTTGCAGTCTTTTATGATGGTTTTGTTATCAGGCATACAAGCATAAGAACCCATCCTTTAAGGCCTTCATTGATTCTACTTATTAAGGTTGTTTTTTGTTGTTGTTTTTAAACACAAGTGACTATATTTTGATTCTTACAACTTTCACATTTCCTCTTCTTGATAAAGATCTTTCTCTAAAAGCATCAATGATCAATCATCCTGTAGTTAAGTTTTTATTGTTCCTCCATTTTGAGATGGCCATGTCCCAGATTGCTGGCCCAGTCCCACACTGATGCGAGTTATTTGATAACTAGGAGTCAGTGTCAAAACCTTTTAGTCACATTTGAACAACAAGGGAGATTTGAAGGGAATGACTCTTAGGCTGAATCTACCTGGAGTCTATTATTAACTTCAATTTTGTAACAAAAGATGCTGTGTCATACTCTATTGTTATCATCCCAAAGTGCTGGATCAGTTTTTTGTTAGGAATTGTATTTCTGCAAAAAATTAGAAACAGATACCAATTATACAAGGTAAATAATATAAAGTAAAATTAATAGTAATATGACAAACTCAGTTTGCATAATAATTTTGAGTCATGAACCTAGGCTTAAAAGTAACCAGTTATATCAATCAAATGACAATTTCCTGTCAAGAGAAAAATGTAGGCATTAAGAAGGGTGAGAGTCCATTCTCATACAGAGTCTTGTTCCGATGTCTTGGGAAAAGCTGTCTACAGCATGACAATGTCAACTTCTTGTCCTGGTTTGCAATTTGAATATCTCTGGTTATGGCATTAGACAGTTTGGTGAACTTTTTGTGTGGTCAGTACATCAAGCACAAGTCTTATTTCTTAAAAATTTAAGTAGTTTCAGCATATAAAGCTTGAGAAAAACAGCAGATCTTGTTTTTAGTAATTGCATGGAATAAAGTTGGATTAATGAAATCTTGAAGAATTCAGGATCTATTCTAATCTACAGATAGATAACAAGAACTAAAAAAATGCACAAGGCTGTAATCTAATAACAGGCATATTATAGCTTTGCTTTAGAAACATAACTTTTTTTCTTTACATTGATTACATAGAAATTTCAGATTTAAAATCTTTTTGAAGGTAGAAAGCCAAACCATGGCAGACTTTGGATGATAGAGTCTTAGGGTTCCTGTACCTGCCAGGAAATGATAATTTTTGCTTATTCTTTGTAAATCTGGGTATCCTTAAAGAATTATATGCATATTCTTAAATATGATACCCCAGGCAAATTCTTGGGACTATAACCAATTTTTTGAATTACATCCTGCTATGGAGACCAAATTTTTATTGGATTTGTACAAATTATGATAATGCTATAAAATAGTAATATTCATGAATTGTTTCCAAATTTTAAAAAGTTTAAGTAAGGAGAAAAAGCAAATGCTTCCACCTTTGTTCACAAAAGTGTACTTTACCAAATTGTTGTAAATTATAGATAGTTTAAGAGAAAAAAATTATTTAAATCTGGAAAAAAATGTAAGTTAATATTTCAAATAAAAGTCATAAAAACATTTATTAGTTACTTAATCATATGTAAATAATTTTAGCTCTGCTTCATCTTGATTGGAAGTTTCATGAATTCATCAGTTTCTTTGCATTAGAGTTCTGAAAAAAAAAATTATTTAGTTCATTGATTTAAGATTATCAGAACCTTGTATTTAAAAGAGCTTGATAAGGTCAGTTTTTTGTGAATATGATTGCAGATGCCTTCAGAGAAAAATCAAAATGGTGAATGGCAGAGACTTGGATTAATCATGGTTAAAAATATGATTAAAGGTCACTACAACCAGAAATTGACAAGAACATTTGGTTATTTTGTGGCATACAACATAATTACCAGAAATATGATGACATTACTTTCTAAGTTTTATATAGTCTTCAAACTTTCATATCACTAACATACACATAAATGTAACTAAAAGAAGAACTAGCATCACTTATTCTTGGACAGTTTCTCATACAAATAAGCCTCATTATTTAATATTGCTACAAGATGAGAGATTCATTTTTTGATGCTCTTCAGAAACCCAGCTGGAAAATCTTAAAGTTAATTCTAGGTCAAAATGATTTAATTTAGACTTTTGATGTTGGATAAACCTATCAAAGATGTCAAGAAGTTCAAAACACTTGATCAAAATAGGATCACAGTGAAATAATAGTCATTCATTTCATCAGAGTGATAATCAAAAGACATCAACAGCAATAGAGAAAGTTACATGGATACAAAAAACTCAACCTTTGCAAAGCTTAGTAAAGAACAATTATCCTCAGTGTGATTGCTTCTCTTATAGGAAGCCTATTTAGACAACCTGGAAGTTGAATGTGATGTAAAGGGTGTTTGAATTTAATAGGAAATGAGAAGAATGTCAAAGATTATGAGTGTACACTATATTATACAGAAATGTAAACAAGAAAACTAAACCTTGATTAAAGGAATACATGGCCCATAGTAGCAGCATGAGAAGTTTCCTTGTTACATGAAACAATTCAGGCATATCAGGAAAAGTCAAGAATACAGAATCAAGTTATGCTGGGCCTGACAATTAACTTTGCAAACCCATCCTAGAAAAAGCGCTACATACTTCATTGCTGAATATCACTATGGTCACCTTTGAAGCACTACCCTTAGGAAGGTATGCAGTGATACCAGCACCTAGTCCACCTGTCAAGGCCCATTTTGGAACTCTTTTTCTAGAATGACCATTAAAGTTGTCATTGTATTATGCATGATGTCCTGAATATCATCAAAATGTCTTCCTTTCAACATTTTCTTTATCTTCAGGTAAATAAAAAAGTTATTGGGGGCCAGATCAGATCATTTTCTTTATCTTCAGGTAAATAAAAAAGTTATTGGGGGCCAGATCAGATCATTTTCTTTATCTTCAGGTAAATAAAAAAGTTATTGGGGCCCAGGCCCTCTCAAGGGGAGAAAGAGGCAGAACAGAAGGCAATGAAGGAGAATGTTCCAATACAATTATTTGTTTACTGGCTAAAAACTTCCTCACAGTGCTGTGTGAGCTGGTACGTTCTCATGATGCAAGCGCTCCTTCAGAACCAGTTTTGCATATACCTTTCTGATGCCAATATTTTCAGTTAAGATTTTCCTAACTGCTTCTCTATTGATGTTTATTTGGTCAGCTATGCTTCTCATAGTCAGCTGATGATTTTAATGCACAATTCAACATATTTTTTTGCAATGTTTTCAACAGGTTTGCTAGTTACTGGTATGTTACTGACTGTCCTGACCTCTCTTCATCAGTGATGCTTTCTCTCCCTTCAGAAAAAACGTCTAATTCATTTGTACACTGCCATTTTCTTCATGGCTTTATCCCCATAAACTTGAACTAGCATGTTGCTGATTTCACTTCCACTCTTGCCAAATTTAACAAGAAGTTTAATGTTTGTTGCTGTAATTCAACCTTCAACATTTTCACAACGACACACAAAAACATGTAACAACAATGACTGCCACTCAGCAAGACACTGCCACATGTCAACACGAGCACAGCTGTGAGACACTGATATACCAAGGTTAAGAAACATTACCAAGTTGTTTGTACAGTGTTACCAACATAAGTGCATGGTGGTAAGTTCACGAGCTTAATTGTCATATCTCGTACTGGAAGACAACATTGCTTTGTTAGAACTTCAAGATAAATATTAAAAAGAAAAAAAAGATAAACATTTCAGCATCAGGCCATAACAGCAAAGTTAGAACCAGAGAAAAAAGTTATAGAAACTGACAACAAAATTGAAGAAGAGCATTATCACCCCAGGCCTTCTCAAGGGGAGAAAGAGGTAGAACAGAAGGCAATGATGGATGACTTGCAAATCATGCACAGTGATAAACAGCAGAATTTGAACTTCTGAGAACTGAATATGAGAAGCTTCAGGAAGAAAATGCTACATGGAGAATTGGAATTACTATTATGCATGAAAAATATAACATTTCCAACCTGAAACTGGGAAAATTAAATAGATCTCAGGAAAAAAAATTGTGGTAGAAATGTAAACTATTTACATTTTAAAAGATGGCTGTTAAAGGAACATTTCAGAATTACCAATCAAAATCTCTTGCAATTGTATTAAGAATAGGTCGATATTAGGAAAAGCTATAGTTCTAACAGTTCTAACAAATGTTTAATTTTATATTAGCATTAGTGTATCTTTAATATCAAGGATCAATCTTTAGAAAGACAAAATAATTCTCTCCTAATTATAGCCAATTTGATCACATACAAAACTCCTAACATAAATTCAGTCTTCACAAACTTTATTATGACAGACTGTCTGCAACATATTTAGACTTCCTGCATTGTCCTGTACTTCTTTTCTAAACAACTAGTCATCTTACTTTAGAACAAAAAAAGAAACCACACAAGATTCTTTTTCAAACAAAATTATTTTCTTTTTTTTTGAGTTGAAATCTTACTTGGTCACCCAGACTGCAGTGCAGTGGCTCGCTCCCAGCCACCACAGCCTCGACCTGCTGGGCTCCAGCGATCCTTCCGCCTCAGCCTTCCAAGTAGCTGGAACTACAGGCGCGCACTACCACGCTCGGCTAATTTTTTTTATTTATTGTAGAGATGAGGTCTCGCCAAGTTGCCCAGGCAGGTCTTGAACCCTCGGGCTCAGGCAATCCACTCACCTCGGCCTCCATAAGCGCGGGATTATAGGCTGAGCCATAGAACCCGGCCTCTTTTTAACCTTTTGGCCAAAAAAATCCATCTTCAAATCCATAAGTCTCTTCACATCTTTTTCTCCTACTTACTAGTTCTTTTCTATCTTGTTTCTATTTCCTTCCTAAATTTACTCTTTGAAACAACATATTTAATAACCCCCAAATTTGACAAAATTATTCTCTTTTCTCAATAAAAAACATATTTTATGCCCTTTTAATAGTTTTTAATGAAAAAGTGCATCTCACTTTTTTGAGTATACTTTATATACAGAATTATATATATAATATATGAGAATTGATACATATATGAGCTATATATATGTATGTATAAACTTTTAGTAATTTTATTCTAATAAGAAGTTTTGATTTGTTTGTCATATATCAATATTTTATAGATGAGAACTATTTTCTAATTTTTAGAAACATGTTTCCCCATAACATAATGTTTATGTGTATTAATAGACTCAAATATATTTCGTCTTCCTATACTTTTTTAATTGAATAAATTTATTTATTTATAGCATGAGGAACCTAGCCTGGGGATAATGCATTGTAGGTATATATGCGAAGGACCTCTCAAAGTAGATCTTTTGGGGTTTTTTTCTTATTTTTATTTTTTAATTCACCAGTAATAATCGTACATATTCAGAGTACATAATTATGTTTTGATACATATAATGTACAATGATAAGAACAGGGTAAATAATACATCTGTCATCTCAAATATCATTTCTTTGTGTTGAGAAACATTCAATATACACTTTCTAGCTATTTGAAACTATATATTGTTAACTATAGTTATCCTACAGCAGTAAAGAACACAAGAATTCAAGAACAAACTTATATTAATGTTCAACTATTTGTTTTAGTTTACTTGGTTATCTTATTCTAAAATGACCCAGACATTTAATGAACAGCCATTATTTAATTTAGCATAAGATAAAACTATAAGATTTCAAATTATATGGTTTATTTATAAATGTTTATTTAATTTACATTTACCTAATTTACTTACTTTTAACAATTTTTAGATTTCTTGTGAAAACTGACATATTAGACTATGTTAGTCATCGTTGCAAATTTCTTCCCTGTTAGCCATTTTTATAGCCTGTTACCATCAGGCATTCACCTGAGTAAGACCCCTAAATACATTATTCATTTGCTTATAATGCAGAAGATACAGCTGTTTTTTTTATTAAACTAGTAATATTAAATTAACCTTAGTTAAAAAAACAAAGACTGGGCTTAAGTTTTAATAACTTAAAACAGCTAACAGAAGCAAATATAAAACTGTCTAGCCAGTATACCTGGGCAAAAATTATGTTGACAATTTGAAAAATATTTCTATTTTTATTTTACCAATAATTTTGAAACCAGTTTATTTATTTAAAAATGTACTTAAGCTATATGAACTAAAAGGCATTTGAATTCATTAATATGTATTTTATATGAGCACTTATCTGTCTACACTAACCTGAATACAATTTCTTAAGAGATTTTTTGGATGACTATGCCAGATTTTATCAAGAGAAACAACTCATAACACAATACATGTATATATGCCTAAATACATCTAAATACATATACATACGCACACAAGTATAGATCTTATAGCTTTTATTTTAGAATTTCAATCATGAGATAATAAACTCAGAAGTTTATAAAAGATAGTTGAATCCAAATTATATTTGTTTACATGACTAAACTTTGCCCCAATAGGTAATCAAATGAAGGTTACAGACCAAAATTTTGGGCAAAATAGTTTGGTTTTGCAAACGTTGCTTTCATCTTTTTTTTCTTTTTTGAGTTTTGAATGAGTTCAGAATTAAATTTTAATGTTTACATTTTAGCTAGTACTGGCTGAATTGCATAAGAAAAAACAAAAACTTGAAGTAGCCTTGAATTCTTAGTAACAAATCTAATGTTTGTCAGTCTGATATGCTTGGTAATGCCGGTCTGATATGCTTGACTAGTCAATGCAGCAGGCAAGCATTTTCACTTTTTGTTTTGTTTATTTTGCTTTTTCTGGTCCCTTCATGGCAGACAAAGCCTTTTTTTTTTTTTTATGTGGGGGCAGAGATACCTGATATTATTGCTCTGAGTTCAAGATTTTAACTTGTATAATCTGAAAGCCTAACTTTTTATAAACATTTATCTGACTCTGGGTTGTTTCCTTTTTAAAATTTTTTTTATTATTAATTCTTCAATTAACTCTTCCATTACCCTAAGCAATTGTTAGTCAGGCAAGCCTAAGTTTACATTTCCAAACGATGTCTAGTATGTTGATTGCAATGGGAGTGTAGTAATTTGTAAAGGTATTAATTTGTAATACCTTGTCTAAGATTTTTTTTTTTTTGGTCTTCGTGGGAATTCCATAAGCAGTAAACTTTATCTCAATACAAGCAGAAAAGATTCAAAATAGGAACACACACACACACACACACACACACACACACACACACACGAGAAATTAGAAGGCTCTTCATGTTAATTCTGTAGTTGCAAGATTTTTTTTTAGTGAGTTTGAATAATGACCATTGAGCTCTAAATTTTCCTTGATGTATCCTGTTCATCAGTTTTAACATATGCATGAGAACAGTCTGTAAGATGTTAGTGGCTGTAGTCCCATAAAACTTGGTATGTCTTATTGTGTTAACCCAGGCATGCAAATCAAATAAAATATTAAATTAGGCACACAGAAAAGTAAATTCACCAGAAAAGACATACCTCATATACAGAATATAAATACTATAGAAATCAGAGTACTCAAACCAGTGGACATTTGTTCTTATACCAAAAAGTACTTGTCAGAAGAGACAAAAAGTCTTCTATCATTCCAGGAAGCGTATAAGGTCCTTTATTAAGGTGGCCTTATCTAAATCACATTGTAAATAAAGTCAGGAGCTTCTGCTAAAAAGGAGGTACAGTCTGAAAGAACAGGCAAGTCGTGGAAATGAAGAGCTGAAAGGCACAAGTGAAAGATGCAAGCCATTTCTATGAATTGCCAATTTCTTTCTAGAGTCATTTTGCTCCAGGACCCACTTTTGGATACCATTTATGTCAACTGAAATGCAGAAAGACTCCCCAAAAGAAAAAGATATGTATTCAGGGATAAGACTGCAATAGGCATACACATATTAAACTATGTGCATATTCAGGGTAATAAAGGAAGACAAGAATTTTTAAAGAAAAATGAGGAAGATTGCATACTTGTTTTAAAATAATTATCCTTGTTTATAAGGATCAATATTAAGGGTGGTGCTAGTCCAAGACTGAATAGGCAGTTGCTATGTTAGGTGATCTTGTGGGTCCTTGTAGAAGTACTTTTATGTGAAGGGTTACAATTGTCTTTGTGCAAAGTTGTGATGTTTGCGGTTCTTTGTGATAGTTTGTTATTAGTTATTTACACATGAGAACCCTCCCCTTGTGGCCTTCCTTGGCTCTGTTTTTTGTTTGTTTGTTTGTTTGTTTGTTTGTTTGTTTGTTTGTTTTAACATAATGACTCCATTTTTATTCTGACAAATTTCACAAGGAACAGAAAATTTTAAGGCTGAAAGGAACCGTAGAGACAAATTTGTCTATTCAAAGAGCCAGTGGCATTGTCAACGCCCTCCAGTCAAACATCACCCAGGACACACCCATAGTTGAATAGTTGGTTTTACTTTTCTTACAATGAGGAGGAACCCACACCATGGTAAATGCTGGACTGTTTTAGTAAGAGAGTGTACAAAAGACTTATTTTGGGATCTGGGCTTTGTATTAGGTGATCTGGTAGTGGGCTTAAAAAAAGCAAGGCTTTGTCCTTATTTGAATATTGGGAAAAGAATAATAATTCTAAGATTTAATATCTTAATAAATCTAATCTAGAAAGTGAAAAAGATAAAATGAAGCTAAGGCATTAATTAATAAAGAACAGCCATTCATGTTATCCAGGATATGGAAATATTAGATCACTTTTATGATTTGGACAATATGTTTTTTGTCTGTTTATAGACATATTCATACAGTGATATTGGTTTTGCCTTGATTCATCATGGCCACAAAGTGATCTTATCTGATTTCAGTGCTCTGGAAAATGATACATGACCAACAGGAAGGTATTAAGGCCTAGCTGTGAGTGCTAGGTCAGCAGCTGGCTATCAGAGGTAGTTTTTGTTTGTTTGTTCAGGATTAATAAAATGCATAATTTTTTTCATGTGCATGAGCTATCTATCCAATATTTGCACAGGTGTCTTTTATTTCTTTATTTTAGGTAGTAGTGAGGAACTGAATACATATCTCCAGGGTATTGTATTGCCAGTAAGTTGTGGAAATGAAATGAAAAGGTACAAGTGAATAATTCTACAACTTGTCCTACAAAAAATAAAAATTTTCTTTAAAATACAGTGCTACATAATATTTATTTTGTTTTTAATCTTTAAATATTGTTTTGACATGAAAGAGACAATTGCTTGTAAAAATTAATTTTAAGAAATACCTATCATAATACTGCAACTGGAGGACTTAAAATTATAATCTACTTTCTTGTTCTTTTATAAAATCTACTGAAATAGCATACAAAATAAAAATATAGAATATATAAAATGCATGATTTCCTATGTTTGAAATTTAGTATGTATAATCTTTTATGAAAGTAAAATACATTTATTTTACAAAATTCAAACTACTGTAGTTACAAAAGATTGCAATTTAGAATATGAAAAATACTGCTTTCTCTTAGAGAAAATCACTACTAATTAACATTCTGTTGAATATTAGTGCATGATGTATATATTTATATCTGTAAATATAAAAATGAATACACTATCCATTCTGCTATAAGATATTTTACAGATAGATATACCACATGCAATGAAATTTTATTTGTTGATATAGATTGCTGACCCAGTTCTCTATTGGTTAGATTAAGTTAGGTCTTTTGGCTAATTTCTCACTGTTACAAATAATACTTTGCTTGTTTGTCTATTTTTTAGATGTCAACTTGCTGGAGCCAAGCATTTCTATCTTTTATATTTTGTTACTTATTGTCAGATTTTACCCCAGAAAGATCCTAGAACATCAAGTAAAACATGTAAGGGCATGCTTATTTCTTCATATACTCACTAATACTTGACATTATCATTATTTTATCTTTGTGAATATTTACATGCCAGTGAAGCCAAATTGCCCTTCAGCACATATAGCAAGGTCTCCTGGATGTATATTCTCAAGAAAAAACTCCCTGAGACAGGATCAGTAGTCATAGGGTCCACACCACCCTTTCCTCCTCAATTTCTCACAGTCTGGGACAATGGACAGTGATCTGGTAGGAAACAACATCAACTGAGTGAGAGAGACCCTAACCCATGTACTGTGCAGTTTTTAAGTTTGTGGGATCAGAGATTAGGCTACAGTAGCAATAGTATGTGTCAATTAGCTCCATCTCCTTCTTTCCTCTTCCTGGTATACTCATGTGCTTGTGGTCTGCATTACAGACAGGTATCAGAGCAATCTGATGGCAGGATTCACCAACTCAGCCTCATGACTGTGAAAGCAACAGCCCTACCCCTGGGATTCAATTCTTGGATCTGATCAGGAGTGACTGCCTTAAAATTGGGACTAATCCAGTTTTTCTGGAGCTTTGCATGAGACAAAATTGACTCTTCTGGAAGGCCAGCTTGTGGGGATTCCCGTAACACAAATTATTATTTAACTCAATATAATTAATTAAAAATATATATTTTTATTAAAGTTTCCATTTCTTTCATTTTTAGTATAGTTAACCATATGTTCACATACTTAATTTTTTGTATATGTTCCTTTGTAAATTATCCATTTATGTATTTTGTGTTTTAACACAATTGATGCTTTCTTTTTCTTGAAATCTGTTTTTGCATTTGACTTTTGAAATGCTACTTCACTAAGCATTCTTTGTCAGTCTCCTTTGGTATTTCCTTCTACTCTTCCTGGCCTCTAAGTGTTGGAGGACCCAAGAGTTTGGTCCCTTGTCATCTCTGCCTCATCTATAATCTCTCAATACTTCAATACTGACCTCATTTGGTCCCATGGTACAAATACTGTCTTGTGTTCTGGTAATTTCCAAATATTTACCTTCACCACATCTCTGAACTCCAGAGAAGGCCTTACATGATATCACTACTTGGACATATAATAGGAATCCTAAACTATCTATGTTTTAAATTAAATTCATTACTCTTTCTTCTCATGTTTCTTTTACTGTTTCCAAATTGTCTTCTCCTCATGTCTTTCTTCCTCATGTCAGCACTCAATGCGCAGCTGCATGGGGGGAAGACCCAAGAGTAACCCTGATTTCTCCCTTCTCCTCATGCCTACATATCATTTATTTGCTAGGCCAACAGGCATGAACTTCAAAATATATCTCAAATTAGGACTTTTTTCACCACGTGCACTCTTACCACCTGTAGTCCAACCTGCTACGCTGCAACAACCTTCTAACGAGCACCCCTGTATCAGCCTCTCCTCAGTGGGATCAGAAACTGAGCCCTTCACCTCTGCCTCTGCCTTCCACAGAATAGCCTGAGCAACCTCTTTGAGAGAGGAGGTAGTCAGACGCTGGCTAGGCAGAAAGACTTCTCCAGGAGAAGTAATACCTGTGGAAACTCCCCTGCACCACCCTCATTATATAACTAGCAATTAAAAACATGGTTAATGTGGTTAAGAACATCCTCTTAAGCCAGGAAGTTTTGTTCTAAGGGACTTTTTGCCATTTGAACACAGGTGCAATAGCTTAATTGAGTATCCTAACTTAACCTAAACTTATTAGAGTATCATTAGCATGACATTAGCATTGAGGTTTCACACCCTTTAAATAGGCTTTTTTGTGGTGCTTATGGGTAATAATCAAGATTGAGTAACTTTGGACAAGGGCACACATGCACAATAAAGGTTGGGACCAGGAAACAGCTAGGGGTGAGAGGCAGGTAAGATGCAAGTGAGAGGAACACCACTAGAAGGGAGAGAGAAAAACCCAGAACACTCCCCCCACTGTAGGTAACCCATTTCTGGCCCCCTCTCTTTTTCTAGAGAGCTTTTTTGTTTAATAAACTCCTTCTTTCCCTCATCCTTTTTTGGTGTCCAGGTTCCTTAATCTTCTTGGTTGTGGGACAAGAACTCGAGGTTGCTGGTCTAAGCTGACATCGGGCCTAAAAATTCCTACAACCTCTTCACCCCTTTGCTCCACAGAGTTTCTTTACTCCAGCACTATTGGACATGGTAGACTGGACAGTTTTTTGCTGTGGGGGATTGTCCCGTGCCCACATTGTAAGGTCCCTGGCCTCTACTCACTAGATGCCAGTGGCAATTTCTCATTCGTGACAACAGAACGTTTCTCCAGACATTACCCCTGGGGGTAAAATCACTCCAGGTTGAGAACCACTGCTAAGGATGTTCCTTCACAGCCTGATAGCGCCCTAGTTCTTTACTAACACGAAAGTTTGAATTTGCCCGGATCACATCTTTCACCACGCTTCCCTTGTTCATTCTGCTTTAAGACACCGGCCTCCTTGCTTTTCCGTGAACACACTTCTCTTTCCACTTTTCTGACCTATGTGTTTGCTCCATCTGCCCTAAGTGCCTTTCTCTCAAGCCACAGGCACAGAGACCTTTCCTAATCACTCTGCATAAAATAACTTTCCTTTTCAATTATTTTCTCTTTATCCTGCTTTATTTTATTTAGCTAATTGTTCCTATTTGATACTTTATTATATAAATGCCTGTTTTTTATTTGGCTTTCTATGGAAATATCAGTTCCATAGGAAATGTTGCGTTCTTCATGCATACCCAAATATAACCCAGCTCCTAATAGTTAATGAGTGAATAACTGTCTAACAAATGAATAGACAAAACACTTAAATTTTTCAAAATTCTTTTTCGCTGTGTAAATATAAGTGAGGAATATATACAAAGTCATTTTTATAACTGCTTCGGAGATAGACAGGCAACATACATTTTCTATATTACCAATCCCGGAAAGAAGAACTGAGAAATAAATATAATTTTCAAATCATGACTCAGAGTATAGACAGCAATGGATCAAGGAACAAGAAGGGAAAGTGAAAGATTCTTTGTATAAAATGATAAAATTTTATTTGAAAAGAGATTGTGAAAAGTTATAAATGGAATTGCAAATCCTAGAACAATCATTAAAATAATAAACAAACAGGTATGGCTATAAAGTCAATAATGGTGATGAAACTAATTCCGAAAATACTCAATATAATAGGATAATTAAGGCTAATCACATGCAGAAGAATGAAACTCGACCTCTACCTATCACCATATACAAAAATTCACTCAAAGTGGATCAAGGACTTAACTATGAATCCCTCAGCTATAAGAATCTAAGAAGAAAACTTAGGGAACGCCCTCCTGGATCTCAGAGTAGAGAATGAATTCACAACCAAATCCTTCAAAAGCCAATGCAGCAAAAGCTAAGATTGACAGGTGGAAACTTATCAAGCTAAAAAGCTTTTGCACAACAAAGGAAACCATCAAGAGAATAAAGAGACAATCCACAGAACGGGCAAAAAATACTTGCAAACTATGCATCTGACAAAGATCTTACATCCAAGATCTACAAGGAACCCAAACAAATTGGAAGGATAAAAACAAATAACCCCATTTAAAAGGTCATGTAGGTACCAAAGTGAGGCCCAAACTTTACCTGCACAATGACCATTTGTATACCTAACCCTGAATTGTACCCCACATCCTTAAAAAAATTTGATGAAGGACATAACGGATGCTTCTCAAAAAAAGACATTCAAGCAGTCAACAAACATGAAAAATGCTCAATCTCACTGATCACCAGAGAAATGCAAATCAAAATGAAAACAAGCTAACACCTCACACCTATCACGCACACCTATCAGGATGGCTATTGTTAAAAAGTAAAAAAATAAAAATAAAAAAACAGCTGTTGGTGAAGCTGCAGAGAAAAGAAAATGCTTTACACTGTTGGTAGGAAAGTAAGTTAGTTCAACCTTTGTGGAAAGCAGTGTGGCATTTTCCCAAAGAACTCAAAATTGAGCTGCCATATGACCCAGCAATACCACTTCTGGAAATATACCCAAAGGTACATAAACTGCTCTACCAAAAGTACACCTGCACATATATGTCCATTGCAGCACTATTTATAATAGCAAAAAACATGGAACCAACCCAGATGCCCATTGAAAGTAAACTGGATGAAGAAAATGTACCTATACATGACACACTATTACACAGTCATAAAGAAGAACAAAATCATATCCTTTGCAGCAACATGGATGCAGCTGGAGACCATCATTCTTTTCTCCTTCTCCTTCTCCTTCTCCTTCTCCTTCTCCTTCTCCTTCGAGTTGAAGTCTCACTCCTTTGCCCAGGCTGGATTGCAGTGCCACCCTCACCACCACCCCAGTGTCGACCTGCAGGGCTCTAGCGATCCTTCCGCCTCAGTCTTCCAGGTAGTCGGAACTACAGGCATGTGCCACCATGCCCAGCTAATTTTTGATTTATTGTAGAGAGGAGGTCTCACCAGGGTGGCTGGACTGGTCTCGAACCCACGGACTCAGGCAATCCACTTGCCTCGGCCTCCCAAAGTGCTGGGATTACAGGCTGAGCCACCAAGGCTGACCTGGAGACCACTATTCTAAGTGAATTATCACAGAAACAAAGAAATGAAAACAGCATGCTTTCACTCACAAGCAGGTCCTAAACATTGGGTATGCAAGCACAAAAGGTGGAACAACTAAATGCTAAGCACTACTAATAGGGGAAAGGGAGGGATAGGAAATAAGGAACACACAACTACCCTTGGGTATCATGTCCGCTATGAGGGGGAGAAAGGGGTCGCTAGAAGCCCGGACATCACTTGCATGTAATTTGCTTATGTAGCAAATCCTCACATATACCCCACAACTCTAAAATAAAATAAAATAAAATAAAAATAAATAAGAGAATGATCAAAAATTAAAATGTAGGCCAGGTGCGGTGGCTCATGCCTGTAATCCCAGCATTGTGGGTAGGCGAGGCTTAAAGATTGCTTGAGCCCAGGAGTTTGAGACCAACTTAAGCAAAATAGTGAGGCCCAATCCATCTCTACAAAAAAATAAAAATAAATTAACCAGGTATGGTGGCATGTGCCTGTAGTCCCAGCTATTCAGAAGACTGAGGTAGAAAGATTTCATGAGCCCAAGGGGTCAAGACTGCTATGAGCTTTGACTGCATGCTACTACATTCCAGCCTGAGTGACAGAGTGAGACCCTGACTTGAAAAAAAGGAAGAAAGAAAGAGAGAAAGAGAGAGGGGGTAGAAGGAGGGGGAGGGGGAGGAGGGAGAGGGGAGACAGAGAAATAGAGAGGAAGGAAGGAAAGAAAGAAGGAAGAAAGGGAGAAACATAACAAGCTGCAAGATTTAAACATAATCATAGCTTTAATTACATTAAGTGAAAACATCCCAACTGAAATATGAGAACCACGAAGTAATTTTATATTTTATAGTAGCTATAGTTTAAAAAAGGACAAAAATTCACCTTAATAATACATTTTATTTAGCTCAATCCAAAATATCATTTCAATGAATAATCTATTAAAATTACTGAGATATTTATGTAATATTTATTATTTAATAATATTTAATATTTACATCATAAATATTATGAGATACTGTGTGTTCTCTTTTCATATCAAATTTTTAAAATCCTATGTATATCTTATATTTACAGAACATCTCAACTTGGACTGCTAGTTTTTAAGTGCTGAATAGTCACATTTAATTACTGAGTATCATATTCGATGGCACATATTTAAAGGGTACTATTAAAAGAAAGAAAACATCAGACTGAATATATTATCAAGACCCAACTATATGCTGACAACAGTAAGTGCACTTTAAATATGAAGATATGGAAGGAAAAATAAAAGATGGAAGAAGACAAGCTAATCAAACACCAATCGAAAGAAACTGGAGAAACTGATATTGATATCAGACAACATAAACTATAGAACAACAAAAATACCAGAGAGAGAAGCATTTTGTAAAGTTAAAGCATTTACTTATAAGAAAGATGTAACAGCCGGGCTCGGTGGCTCAGTCTGTAATCCCGCGCCTTTAGGAGGTTGAGGTGAGTGAATTGCCTGAGCCTGAGGGTTCCAGACCCAACTGGGCAGGCGAGACCTCATCTCTACAATAAAATCAAAAAATTAGCCGGGTGTGGTAGCACGCGCCTGTAATTCCGGCTACTCGGAAGCCTGAGGTGGAGGGATCTCCGGAGCCCAGCAGTCGAGGCTGCGGTGGCTGGGAGCGGCCACTGCACTCCAGTCTGGGCGACAGAGTGAGACTCCAACTCAAAAAATAATAATAATAATAAAAAGAAAGATGTAACAGTGTTGTATGTAATAACAAAACTTCAAAAGACATGAAACAAAAGCTAACATAATCGGAGATAAAAATCTACAGTTGGAGAATTAACCTCTTGTATCAGTAATTATAGAAAAAGTAGTGAGAAAATCACTAAGAATATAAATGACATGATCAGTGCTATCAACCATCTTGACCTATTTCACATTTACGAATCCATACACTAGCAGAATAAACATCCTATACAAGTGTACTTGGAACATTCATAAAAGTAGAAAATACACTGACCCATAAAACAAGCCTCAATACTTTGAGAACAACAAACATCATACAGAGTATGTCCTCTGGCTGAAACTGAATTCTATTCAAAGTTGATAACTGAACAGTACCTAAAATACTTCCAAATATTAGAAATTAAACAACATCTTGGTAAAAGAAGACATCACTAGCAGAATAAAAAATATGTGTGAACATAATTATAGTTGCAGAATACAGCTGTAAGCATATACTTGGGATTAAAAATATAGCTCTAAGCCGGGCTCGGTGGCTCAGCCTGTAATCCCGCGCCTTTGGGAGGCTGAGGTGAGTGGATTGCCTGAGCCCGCGGGTTCGAGACCCGCCTGGGCAGCGAGACCTCATCTCTACAATAAATCAAAAAATCAGCCGGGCGTGGTAGCGCATGCCTGTAATTCCGGCTACTTGGAAGGCTGAGGCGGAAGGATCGCCAGAGCCCAGCAGGTCGAGGCTGCGGTGGCCGGAAGCGGCCACTGCACTCCAGTCTGGGTGACAGAGTGAGACTTCCACTCAAAAAAAAAAAAAAAAAAAATATAGCTCTCAATGTTTATATTAAAAAAGAAAGATAGTTTACAATCAATTATTGAAATCTGCAGTATAAGAAGACAGAAAAAAAAAAAGCAAAATATATCCAAAGAGGTAGAAAGAAAGAAATGATAAATCTAAGACCAGAAATCAAGTAGAACATGGACAATGGAGAAATCCAATTAAAAATGTATTCGTTTTCTACTGCTACCAGTAACAAATTACCACAAATTTAGTAGTTTAAAACAACACAAATTTAGTAGCTTAAAGCAATACAAATGTATTAATGTACCACTCTAAAGTTCACAAATCAGCTATAGGTCTCACCAGACTAAAATCAAGGTGTCAGCAGGCTGTGTTCTTTTCAGGGCAGTCTAGGGAAAAATTTGTTTTCTGCTCACATCGTTGGCAGAATGTAGTTTCTTGCAATTATGGGACTGAGGCCCTGTTTTCCTACTAGCTGTCAGGTAAGAGTTGTTTCTAACTGCTAGTAGCCAGCGTTTTCCTTGGCCTTCTTCCTTCATCTTCAAAGCCAGAAATGGAGTGTCAAATCCTCGTTTTTGCCCCTGTTTTTTCTTAAGTAGTCAGATCGCTCTCTGATCCAGGCTGAAAAGTTTCTCCACTTTTAACAATGTATGTGATCACTTTGGGCCTACTCAAACAGTTCAGAATTACCTCCTATCTCAAAATCCTTACTCTTAAACACATCAGTAAAATTCCTTTTCCTGCATAGGTAACATTAACAGTTCCCAGAAATTAGAACGTGGGAATCTTTGGGGGTACCATTATTTTACCACTACAAACCAAAAGCTGTTTTTCTTGTGTTATGATTTTGTTTTTGTTTTTTTGTTGTTGTTTTTTGAAAAGCTCAATAAAATTACCAAGCCTTTAGTTAGACCGATTATGAGAAAAAAGAGAGAAAACACAAATTACCAATGTTAGGAATGAAAGAGAGGATATTACTAATTATTTTCAGGCATTAAAAGAAAAGTCTGGGGATATTATAACAATACTGTACTAGTAAATTTGAAAAGAACAAAACTGACATATCCATTGATAGAAACCCACAACTAAATCTGATCTAATAATAATTAGCCCTTTAACTCACTAGCCCTTTAACTTACAATAGCATTAGATTTGTAATTTGAAATGTACAAACAGCTGAGAATAAAGAAAAATATATTTCAAGCATTATTTATTACCTGTAAGAGACAATGAGACTTTGTTACCAGTAGAGCCCACTTTCAATGTCACAACAAGATTCCATGGGGAGATCTGGTTCCTGGCGCTGCCACCACTGAAATGTCTAAAAGTCCATAAAGCCATTCTTTAAGAGAACAGAGAGCATGTAGATATTTTTTTCCTCTAAATCTGTTAAAATTCCAATGCTAAATTAGCCTCTTGATGAGAGATTTCACCACACTGAGTATGAGTTCATAGGCATGGACTCTGATATCTACCAAGGCTGAACACAGCAGATTTTCTCATTTATTTCTAAGTTCCTTTTCCCAGCACATACTCAAAATCACCAACTATAAATTCAATCTAGTTGTCATGGTGCCAGGAGGGAAGAGCAAGTTGGAAGGAATTGTGTTTTTGTGAATAATTCAGAACAAAATCACTAAGCCATAACTTACATTACTTAAACCACAAATAGTGGCAGATGAATAGACATTGTAAGGACTCAGGATTTCATTATACATCATCACTCACCTGCCACACAGAAAGAACACTTGTATTTTACAAGCTAAATAACTCCAAATTGTGACTATGGCAAATGAATAGTCAGTTGTCCACAGTGACATCATGCAGCAATTGCCACATAAGCTGTTTTCTTTTGCCTTTTTCTTTTATACATGTGGTTTTGCCATTCTTTGAACAAGACTACTAACTAAATGAATATGTAAATTTTTGTTGATTATTTTAAAGTTTTTTGAAAACCTGTAATGGTAAAATAGACAAACTCATTTTTTATAACCAATCTGAAAATAACATTATAGGCTTTGGTTATTAAGCAATTAGGAACCTTTATTTTCTTATTTAAATATTAATTTGCAAGTAAAAATTTTCTCAATATTCTATTTTTACATGCATATAAATTTGTATTCATATTTTTTAAGAAGAAACCTTTTAGCGAATTACTTTGACATCCAAAGTAAAACATGGATTTATTTAATGTGTGCTAAGATAAAATATAGATATATCTAATTTAAGTTTCACTGGTATATTTATATACTATTATTGACAAATTATAAATAAAAATACTTTATTGTCTTGATGAATTCAACATTATATGATTGTATAACTTCTGCTTAGAAGCTTATGGGAATGAGAATCTTGTTAGTTTATCAAGTCAGGTCACTGAATTCTTGGACAATTCTTATAACAAAAGAAGTCCTTAATTAGAAGTTACTTCTCCATGCTTTTGTTAAATCCCTGACCCCGTCATATGACTCTTTGAGCTCTTACTGGGCCATGATTTTCTAAGCTTTGGCTCCTCCCCTACCTTGGGGAGATGACTCTCCTCTCTCTCCCTTTCCAGTTTACTTCCTAAATAAACCATATTTTCCAATCTAAAAAAAAAAAGTAACTCTGTAAGTATCCAGATAATGAATATCAGTGATCTGACTTCTGTTATCTATGGTAACAAATAGTACATCGGCTTGTTATATCACAAAGCAGTTCTTAATAAAAGTATATATAATCCAAACATAACTAGGATTGTTTTTTTTTCCAGAGTTTTTTTTTTTTAAATTGCAACCAAACTAAGTATAATCCCCTATATGAAATCTCACCAGGAAAGAATTTACTAGGGCTTTACTCATCATTCCAGGCCCACATGCTGCTGATTAAATATGCACTTTTAATAATTATCATTTGCAATAATAAATGAATTTAGTGAGTCATAGGATAAACTGTCAACATGCAAATATCATTTGAGTTTCTATACACTAACAATGAACAATCCAACAAAGAAATTAAGGAAACAATTATATTAATGAGAGCACAAAAAAGAATAAAATACTGGCCAGGCTTGGTGGTACTTTGGGAGGCCAAGGTGAGTGGATTGCCCGAGCCCATGGGTTCGAGACCAGCCTAGGTAACTTGGCGAAACCTTGTCTCTACAATAAAATAAAATAAAAAATTAGCTGGGCATAGTAGCATGTGCCTGTAGTTCTGGCTACTTGGAAGGCTGAGGCTGAAGGATCATCAGAGCCCAGCAGGTCAAAGCTGGGGTGGTCATGAGTATGCCACTGCACTCCAGTCTGGGCACCAGAGTGAGACTCTAACTCAAAAAAAAAATGAAGAAAATACTTAGGAGTAAACCTAATCAAGGTGGCAAAAAATTGGCACACTGAAAGCTACAAAACATTGTTAGAAGAAATTAAAGACAAATAAATGGAAAGACATCAATGTTCATGGATTGGAAGACATATTTAAGATGCTAACACTACTGAGTGTTGTACAGATTCAATGCAATCCCTATCAAAATCCAAATGGCAATTTTTGAAGAACTAGAAAAATCTTTTCTAAAATTCTTATGGAATTTCAAGGAACTCAAATAGCCAAAACAATCTTGAGAAAGGAGAACAAAGCTGGAGATCTCACACAGTCTACTTTCCAAACATATTGCAAAACTACACTAACCAAAACAGTGTGGTGCTGGCTTAAAGACAGACATATAGACCAGTGAGATAGAACAGAGAACACAGAATAAACTCTCATGTATATGGTCAACTGGTCATTGGCAAGGGTAAAAAGACTACTCAATAAAGAAAAGTACAGTCTCTTAAATAAAAAGCACTAGGAGAACTGGATATCCATCAGCAAAAGAATGAAATTGAACTCTTTCATTTATACCACATCCAAAAATTGACTCAAAATGAATTAAATTCCAAAACATAAACCCCAAACTATAAAACTAAAAGAAACATAAAGAGAAAGCTTCATGATATCAGATTTGCAGTGGTTTCCTGACTATGATGCCAACATATAAACATCAAAAGTAAAAATAAACAAATAAGTCTACATCAAAATTTAAAACTTCTGCGCATTAAAAGAGTCAATAGGTGAAAAAGCAGAATGGGAGATGGGAGGATATATTTGCCAATCATATATTTGAGAAAGGATTGATATCCAGAATATATGAAGAATTCCTACAACTCAAAGACAAAAAGCAAATAATCCCATTTAAAATGGACAAAGGAGCTGGCTTGGTGGCTCAGTCTGTAATCCCAGCCCTTTAGGAGGCTGAGGTGAGTGGATTGCCTGAACTCACGGGTTCGAGACCCACCTGGGCAACCTAGTGAGACCTCATTTCTACAATAAATCAAAAATTAGCTGGGTGTGGTAGCACACGCCTGTAGTTCCAGCTGCTTGGAATGTTGAGGCAGAAGGATCACCAGAGCCCAGCAGGTCGAGGCTGTAGTGGCCGGGAGTGTATCACTGTACTCTAGTCTGAGTGACAGAGTGAGACTCCAACTCAAAAAAAAAAAAAAAAAGGGCAAAGGACTTGAATAAAAATTTCTCCAAAGATGATCAACAAGCATATAAAACAATATTCAAAATCACTAATCACTAGAAAAATACAAATCAAACTGTAATGAGAGCTAATACTATAGAAAGAAAGGAGGGAGGGAGGAAGCTAACAAGTGTTGGTGAGGATGGGGAGAAGTTGGAAGTGCACTGTTGGTGGTATTGTAAAATGGTACAACTACTATGAAAAACAGTATGGCAGATACTCAAAAAATTCAAAATAGGTCTTAAAAACTAAAAATAGGAATTCTGCTTCTGGATATATTTTCAAAAAAATTGAAAGGCAGCTCTCAAAGGGATAGTAGCACACTTGCTATGTATATAGTAAATATAATGAATATAGTAACATAATCACAATAGCCAAGAGGTGGAAAAAACCCAAATATTCATGAATAGATGAATGAATATGTAAAATGTAATGTATCCATACAGTGGGATATTGTTCAGTCTTAACAAGGAAGTAAATCCTGTTACGTACTACAACATCAATAAACCTTGAAATAAATAAGTAAACCTTGAAGTAAATCAGTCACAGAAGACAAATATTGTTTCTTTCATTCCATTTACACGAGATAACTAAAGTAGTAAAACGTATAGAAACAGAAGGCAAAATGCTGTTTTCCAGTAGCTGGATGCAGAAGAAAATGGAGAGTTGTTTAATAAGTATAGAGTTTCAGTTTTGCAAGATGAGAAAGATCTGCTGGATGTCAATGTATATACGCTCAGCATTACTGAACTGTCCATTAAAAATGGTTATGATGGTATATTTTATGTTACGTGTGTGTGTGTGTGTGTGTGTGTGTGTGTTTAGCACAATTAGAAGAAAAAGAAACAGACCTGTCAGTTATACTTAAGTTCACTGGGAACTTGTATTCATCACATCGTGCTGGTCTATTATGCATAAATTGCAGTGCAGATGTTTTCCCCAATTATGAAATCATGCTTTTTATCAGGGCTGAGCCTATGGTGAAGTGAAGGTCTCAGGCCAAAAATTTAAGATGTGCCTAAAACTCAATAATCAAGATAAATAATATTTTAAAGCAAGATTTGTAATACCTCAAAAATCACTGCAAAAATTTCACGATGAACATAATATCCAAATTTTAATAAAGACAGGATCAGCAAAAGTGCTTTGGAACCTGAGGCCAAAACAACATCATACTGATCCAGGGTTAAACCTTGCTTCTCCACCCATTTTCAGATGATCTTGCCACACTCTTACCAACAAGACTGAATTCATTTGATCTACGTAAACTTCATTTCATTTCTTCCTCTTCACTTCAGAACTCTCAGAATCTTTACTTCTTTATTCCTGTTTACAACATGTTCTCCCTGCAAGAATTTGATATGTTGGGGCTCATCTTTTTTCCCATATATGTCTTTGCCTGATTATGTGTTTCTGTTGCTGGTACAACCACATTCCCAGATACTCAAGATTGAATTTGGTGCTTTAATGCCACCTTCTCTGTCAACAATTGTATCTGTTCAATTGTGAATTTCTTTTTTTTTTGAAGAATGAAGGACATGGACACCAGTGAGTAAGTAGGAATTTACTGGAAGACAGAAAAGGTCCCAGCAATAGAAGAGGACCCGAAAGAGGGTTACCCTCAATTGTGAATTCTAATTCTAATTGTGGAGACTAACACAATCTATCATTTCTATTTCTGTTGCTTCCTATTTAACATAACAATTGAGTTTTCAAGCTACCTTTACTAATATAGTCCTCAATTTGTTGCCGGTTAAACTCATTAAAGCAACTCCTTTACAATGCCATGCATTTGCTTCTGAGGTTTAATCTCTGGAAGTTTTCTTTTCTTTTCTTTTAGTTGTAGACTTTTTATCCAATTCCCAATGGTCACTTCTATTAAATCTTCGGTAATCAATAAAACTAAAAATAATCTTTCTGCTTCTGTATGACTGAAACTTTTAAATCTGTCATACACGATTTAAATTTTCTGTTCTGATCTTATTTTTGGTGTGTCCTTCATTCCTGATAAATTGTAAGCTCCCAGAGTACAAGGTCCATGTATTTGCTTTCAATCACCCAGGCAAGTGTTGACACTTAAAAATATATATATTTCTTGAGCAAGTAAATAATCACTTTAAATCTCCTTATCCAGTAATTTCTCCTACATTATAAATTACATAACACTAGTCAATTAAATGCTCTTGGGCCTGAGGAAAAAAACAGAGAGGTTTATAAAACTTCAGAAATAAAATGTCTCTGCGGGGAATTGAACATTTTTTATTTGTTTACAGGTTAGAAAGCTAAAATGTGTTAAAATGTTCAACATATTCTGGGCCCAAGGGAATCACTACAGTGCAACCAAATATATTAACACTGTCATCTTAGAAGAGAGTAGAAATTTTTCTTGCTTGGAATGATGATTATCTCAAGTATGCTTCTGAGACCAGAGAATTTTTACATTAATTAAATTCAATACTACTCTACTAAAATTGTTATTTTGAAAGGATATTATCACACATTACCACATACTCTTTTTATATAGTATAGCTATGTAAAAGGAAAATATTACTTTCACCTTCTATAATAATAAATGGGCTTATATTGCAGCTGTAAACATTTTCTCTATAATTTCTCAGATATTCAGGAAAAGGAAATTGCTTCTAAAAAAAAAAAGAGGCTTACAGAAAATGGCTTGCAGACTTTCAAATGCAATTTTAAGAAACAGTCAGTTATCTGATAAGTATTTGTTGAACCCACTCTACTGAGTGTTCTTCCAGACTTAGGAGATAAATAGAATGAGAAGAATTCATGATTTCTGTTTTCAAAGAGCTTACTTACCATTTGGGATGAACAAAAACCTTATAAATTATGTAAAAAATAAGCTGCAAGATAACCACACAGTCCAGTGTTAAATCACTTGGTTCAAATTAAAAATACTCTTGAAATTCAAATAAAAACGAAACTCATTGAGGGTTGTGATAGAACTTCATGGTAGGGGCTATATTAACAGAGTATTATCAATTTTATCTGGATAAAACTAGAAAAGAGAACGTTCTAGGAAAACTATGGAGAGTAAACCAAAGCATAAAAGTATACTTGAACAGGAAAACATTGTGATGGAAAACTAGCAAATCTGGGAAATTTAATTGCATCTTTAAATTCAGGAAAAGGCAAACCAATAGAAATAAAGTCAACAAATCTTTAGTTTCCAAATTGCATATGTTTTCTTTCATTAGATGTGTTATTATAAAAAATATAATTATAACATTCAGTAAATATTAAGCATATAGCTTCTCAAAATCCACTTGACTCATAAAATCTGGCTGCTTTGTTGAGTTAATTAAAAGGTAATTAAAATTTTCAATCATTCACATATTCATTATTCTGCTCAAGAAATATTTTAAAGTGTTTACTATAATCTAAAGAGGGGTTTAGGCATGAATGTAAGTAATAGCTGTGAATTTGTGTACACTCAAATTAGAAATCCTTTACCTCCCCTAAACCAGTTGTCCTCCATCTTTACTGACTGTTGAAGTGTCTTGAGGGGCTATTAAATTTATTATGCCAGGGACCCTCTTTTGCACTCAGTTCTGGTCCTAGGGAAGCAAATAATTTTTCAACATGGGTTTTGATTCAACCACCTGAAATAAAAAAGGCTGAAGTTGCTTGTTAAGATTATAGATTACAGGGATGTATGAAACAGTTACAGAAGTTATAGTGTTATTATTTAACATCTAGAGGTGAAAAATATAATCTGGAAATTAAAACCTCATTTGGTAAAATAACAGGTGAGAGACTTTTTTTTTTTTGAGTTGGAGTCTCACTCTGTCGCCCAGACTGGAGTGCAGTGGCACTGGAGTGCTGGGCTCTGGCGATCCTTTGGCCTCAGACTTCCAAGTAGCTGGAACTTCAGGTGTGCACTACCACGCCCGGCTAATTTTTTTGATTTATTGTAGAGATGAGGTCTCGCCAAGTTGCCCAAGCAGGTCTCAAACCCGTGAGCTCAGGCAATCTACTCACCTCAGCCTCCCAAAGCACGGGATTATAGGCTGAGCCAGAGCCACCGAACCTGGCTGAGAGACTATTTTTAAAAAATACCAGTGAACTTGAGCACATGATAATAAAAACTAACTGGATCACAGAATGAAAAAGCAAAAAAAAAAATGAATGGAACCTTAGTGACTTGTGAGATAAAATTAAGTAGTCTAATATACTTGTATTGGAGTCCTAGATGAAAAGGAGAAAGACAAAGGGGTATAACAAATGCTTCAAGAAATTATGGACAAAATTTTCTAAATTTGATGAAAACCAAAAACTCACAGATTCAAAATAGTAAGTGAACTCTAAGCTATAGAAACACAGAAAAAACAAAACTAAGTCACATCATAAGCAAATTGATCAAAACCATGATAAATTAAAACCTCAGGAGAAAACACCATTCTGATAAAAAGAATCATTACTTACAGAAAATTAAACAAAAGAATGTTTGCATACATCTTAATAAAAACAGTTTAAGCTGGGAGACAAAAAATGGCATTTTTGAAGTACTAAAAACAATATAAAGTCAAAATACAATATGGTTAACATAGATTATATTGATAAATTCATTTTGCTACTATTTTGCTAAGAATGTTTTACATCTATGTTCATGAGAGATATTGGTTTATAATTTTACTTTCTTTGTAATGCCTTTGTAAAGTTTTAATAATAGAATTGGGCTGACTTTATAAGACAAGTTATAGAAAGTATTCTTTTTTTATTTTTGAATTATTTGCTTAAGATTGTTATACTTCCTTTCTGGAATTTGATGGAGTTGGTCTGGAATTCTCTTTGCAGAAAAGTCCAAAAGCTATAATATTCAAGATAGTGTGATATTGACAAAAAAGGTAGACAGAGATAAATGGAACACAATAATATTCAGAAATAAACAACATATTTATAGTCACTTGATTTTTTTACAAAGGTACCAGTGTAACTCATGAGGATCAGGTGGTCATTTCAATAAACTGCACTTGATCAACAGCACATTCATATGGAAAAAATAAACCTCAGTTCTTACCTCATATGATATACAAAAATTACCTTCAAGTGGATCATAGACAAAAATGCTACAACTATAAAATTTAGGGGGGAAAAAAGAAAATATATAATTTTGGAGTAGGCAAAAATTTTCTAAATAGGTCACAGAAAGCATAAATGATAAAAAATTGAAAATATGACTCAACATCCCCATCAGAAAAATAGAAACATAAATGCCAAGAACTATATCTACTCTCACACTAGAAAGGCTACATTCAAAAAAACCTGACAATAAAAGGTATTGTAAGGATGTGGTGCAAAAAGAACTCTCATATTTTGCTGATGGGAATATGAAATGGTACTAATATTTTGGAATGTTGTTTAGATGATTCTTATAAAGTTAAACATACATGCACACAGAACCTGGCAATCCCACTAATAGCTATTTAAGATAAAGAAAAACTACAAAAGTGTGTATACAAATCTTTGTATTCATTTTATTCATAAAAGCCAAGCACTAGAAGCAACCTAAATGTACACAATAAATGGATTGGTAAATTAATTGTGCTATATACTTAAAATTGAATAGCATTAAGGAATAGAGTACTGGTAATGCATCTAGGTGGATGAATCTTAAAATCAGTAAATAGAGTGAAGGCAGCCAGACACAAAATTTCATGCTGCATGCTTTCATTTACATGAAATTCTAGAATAAGTAAAACAAATCTTTAATGGCATGTCAAATAGATTTTGTAGGGTTTGTTGCAGTGGCTCATATCTGTAATCCCAGCACTTTGGGAGGCCAAGTCAGAGATACAGCTTGAAGGGCAGGAGTTTGAGATGAGCCTGGGCAGCATAAATCCCATTTCAAAAAAATTAATAAGTGCACACACATCTGTCTATCTATCTATCTATCTATATATCTATCTATCTATCGAGAGAGATTATTTGGTCCTAGATATAGGAAGGAGTTTCACAGTAAAGAGTATGAAGAAAATTTGGGGGGTAATGGAAATGTTCTATGCCTTTATTGTGATAGTGGTGGTTACATGACAGCATATATTTGGCAAACTCACTGAAGACTACATTTAAGACTGATATATCTTATTAGATTTGAATTATACCTCGACAAGATTAATTTGAAAATAAGTACTCCACATATTTTTTAAAAGTCTCTACATGTGCTAAAATTCATAGAACTGTATATCAACAAAGTCAAGTTTACTACATGATGTTTTAAAAAATAAAAATTAACCAAAGAGCCATAATAACAGAAATGGCACTTGAGTAGATTTTTAAAAGTTGAAAGAGAAAATTGAAAAAAGTCACCCAGGAAATAGAACAAAAAAAGATACAGATGGAGAGATAAGAGGAGAAAGATAATAAAATCAGATAACCAACACAGAAGATGCAACCACAGAAGTTTGAGACAAAGAGAACAGAGAAAATGGAGTGGAATAAAGCATCAAAAGAGTATTTCACAGAACACCTCAGAACAGATGAAGTGACTCTTTAGGTTGAAAAAGCCTGTTAAGTCAAGTATCCAGCAAGGGTGAAAATTGACCTATATATAACTTTACATTTTCAGTATAAGGAGAAGACTCTACATATTTTTGAAAGAAAAAAAATATTGCTTGCTGGTCACGTACAAGGACTCGGGAATTAGAATTGTTTCAGAATTCTCTAGTGCATCGCTGGAAACCAAAAAAAAAGAAATGCCTCCAAATTTAGAAGAAAAATTATTTCAAATTAGATTGTTATACCAGTCAAAATATCAATCAAATAAGAGAGTAAAATAAAAACCTTATATATGAAATTTCTCAAAAATGTGTCTTCTTTGCTCCCATTCTTAAAACACTGAATGCTGTGCTTCATGAAAGCAGGAGCATATGTAAACTAAGAAAGAGGATGATGGGAGATACAGTAATTGAGAGTTCCACTGAGGAAGTGCAATGACAAGGATTCTCAGGGCATGAGGAAAGAGGATGCCTGACTAGAGAAAAACCTAACTAGAGAAAAACCAGAGGAGCATGACTCAAGAGATAGACATAAGGAAGTATCTTTGTGCTGATCTCATAAAACTTTCAGACCCAGTGCCCCACAAAAAGGAGACAATACACCAAACAAGAGGAAAAATTTAGATCCAGGCAAAAACAAAATGCAAACCAAAAAATAATAAAAGGTAGTTTAAAGATGACAGCCAAAGGAAGCATCAGGATGGTGGCTAGACAGTAAGACTAGGAACCAGCCTTGAAGCTGATGATAGGTAGGTAGACACATAGACAGATAAGCAGATGACAAACAGACTAGCTAATGAGATTGATCTTCTGGAGTATAAATAAAAGTCTTCTAAAAGAATTTTAGAAATATGTATAGAATTAAAAATAGGCAACGTTTATTACAGCATTATTCATAATAGCAAAAACGTAGAAACCAACCATGCTGCCCATTGAAAGTAGACTGGGTTTAAAAAATGTGATACATATATATATGATGGAATATTATACAGTCATAAAGAAGGAAAAAATTATGAACTTTGCAGCAACTAGAATAGATTTAGAGTCTATAATACTCAATGATCTATCACAGAAACAAAAAACTGATTACTATATGTTCTCATTCATAAGCGGACCCTGAACAATTATCATCATAATACTATAAGAAAGGGATTGGAGGTAGTGAGAAACTGCTGGGGGGGGGACACACTTCATCAATAAGGGTACCTGATCTTAAGCCAGGTGAAGTGAGGACCAAAGTGAGGCCCAAAATTTACCTATACAATCACCATTTATATACCTAACCCTGATTTGTACCTATCTTTAAAATAAACATTTTTTTAAAATTATGATAACAACCAATTGCTCTGTGTTGGAATCCCTAAGAATTAGCACATCCCCTGTGTGGAAGACCATGCAGGGGTCTTTTTCCCACTACACAACAGGTGACCCATTGGAAGTTGCCCTTGCCTCCTGGCATCTACTTTGTGTGGGAAACATAGACAGAGGTGAACATCTATATGGATTCCTTGACAGTGACAAAATACCTGGCCAGCTGCTCAGGTACCTGGGAGGAAAAGATGGGAAGATTGGAAACAAAGAGTTCTGGGATAAAATCATGTGGGTAGGCACTCAGTAGTGTGCTTAAGGTGTCAAAAGTTCAGTGCCACATGTTAATGCATTTCAGAAATGATCCACGATGGAAAAAGCACAAGCCAACCAACCTGCCAGTTTATTTTAATCAGCCACTTTCATTTTTTTTTTTTTGAGTTGGAGTCTCACTCTGTCGCCCAGACTGGAGTGCAGTGGCCGCTCCCGGCCAACGCAGCCTCGACCTGCTGGGCTCTGGTGATCCTTCTGCCTCAGCCTTCCGAGAAGCCGCAATTACAGGCACACGCTACCACGTCCGGCTGATTTTTGCTTTATTGTAGAGATGAGGTCTCGCCAAGTTGCCCAGGCAAGTCTCGAACTCGCGGGCTCAGGCAATCCACTCACCTCAGCCTCCCAAAGGCGTAGGATTACAGGCTGAGCCACCGAGCCGGCTTAATCAGCCACTTTCATTGACCATCTTGAGGCAAGTAATATAAACTACTTTTCTTTCCTTTTAGATTCTTGGAACCCATACAGTAGTCCTGCTTATCGATGGTTTCACTTTCCAAGGTTTCAGTTACCTATAGTCAACTGTGGTCTGAAAATATTACATGGAAACATCTAGAAATAAACAATTCATAAGTTTTAAACAGTGTGCTGTTCTGAGTAGCATGAGGAATAGTGACCTGTTTTCCCCCCAAATTAACATGATATATAAGCTCTGCTGTTGTTTTACAGGATTTACAGAGTAGTTAGAGAGAATTACTCATCTTACAGAATGGAGGGAAAAAGTCTCACAGTAGCTTAGGCTTTCAGAATTCTTTTTATCAAAAATGTAACTTCAGACTTTAATTCTCTCTCATTTCCCAATTGACTTCAATTCTATCTGGAGACCAGCAACAGGCTGCCCATGGCTCTAGGTTCCTGAATTGTGGAAAGACAGAAAGGGGACACTGTAACATCTTCAAATACCTGGAATTTTAGCAATCTTTCACACTCTCTTACTATTCACTCAGAGATGGCTCTTAAGGATTCTTTCAGGCAGACTGAAACCAAACTTCACTGTAGCACTCTTGTATGTATTCACATCTATGGTTTCCTCAGCTCGGCTATTTTATTTGTAAAATATATTGTTATCTGTTTTCCACCTTCCAAAAACGTGTTAAAATTTCTCAATTTCTCAAGAATTTTTAATTCTTGGCATTTCTTAAATCAACACAATTTGAGATAGTTTTAATAGACTGCTGTTCTCTATACTATAATTTTTAAGTAGTTTCAAACTAACACAGGTGTTGTGAGAATAATACATAGAATACATAGAACTTCTGAATATCCTTTACCCAAATTTAACAATTAATATTTTTTTTTTCATTAATCAGTATTTTTTATTATGGTTTTGTGGGGTACAGTTAAGGGTTAGGTGTACAATGACGTTTCATTCAGGCACCCTGTAGATAAGAAGTGTTTTCCCATCCCCCGACAGATATTTGCTACTGTTAATCCCATCCCCCTCCCCCCCATAGTTTCCCAGTACCATCCGTCATTTTCTTATAGTATTGCATTGGATGTTCAAGGTCCATTATATGAGTGAGAACATGTGATATTCGGATTTTTGTTTTTGTGAGAGGTCACTCAGTATTATAGACTCTAGTTCCATCCAGGTTGCAGCGAAATTCATGATTTTGTTCTTTTTTATGACTGCGTAGTATTCCATCTTTTATATTTTATTGTACTTTATCTCTTTTCACTCTTCAATAGTGATTTTCAGATAACATTATTCTTTTACATTTATTAGATGGTATTTTGTCGAGAAAGACAAGATGCAACACTGAAAGAACTAGAAACAGAGATTTTGGCAATAAAAAATTTCATCCAGGAAATAAATAACAAGATGACAAACATGGAAAGCAGAATTAATCTAGCTGAAGAAAGAATCTCAGAACTTGAAGACCAAAACACGGAATTAACCCGACCTGTAAAAAACATAGAAAGAAGACTCAGAAAGAAAGAACAAGGCCTACAGGAGATGTGTAATTATATCAAGAGGCCAAACCTACACCTGATTGGTATCCAGGAAGAAGAAAAGGAAATGGAGAACACCTTGGAGAAAGTAAGTCCAAGAGGTAATCCAAGAAAACTTTCCCCATCTTACCAGAAATGTGACCAGTCAAACAAAAGAGAACCCCCACAAAACATCAAATGAGACCATCCCCAGAAACATGATAATTCGCCTACACAAAATAGGCATAAAAGAAAAAAATCCTAAGGCAGCAAAAGAGAAAGGTGAGACTACCTACTGGGGAAACCAATCAGAATAGCAGCACACCTATTGGCAGAAACACTACAAGCAAGAAGATACTGGAGTTTGATATTCAAAGTCCTCAAAGATAAACCATTTAAACCAAGAATTTCCTACCTAGCCAAGCTCAGCTTCACCAGTAATGGAGAATCAAAATTCTTCCAAAGACATCCAATCCCTAAGAGATTATGCAGATTCCAGACCAGCTATACAGGAGACACTTAAAAAGGTATTAAACACAGTAGAAAGAAAAAAAAGAATGACCACATACTTCCCAAGAGAACAGGAGAACACAGAATCAACAGAGAATACAGTGCAACAACCAACTTGAAAACATACACATACATCAACCCAAAGCCAAAAGAAAACAAACAAAGAAAAAACTTTATAAGATCCTCAAGACAGGGATAAACAATCACATTTCAATGGTCAACCTGAATGTGAATGGATTAAATCTACCACTGAAAAGACACAGAATGGCAAACTGGATGAGAAACCATGACCCAATTATTTGCTGCATCCAGAAAACTCATCTCACCACAAGGGCGGCACACAGACTCAAAGTTAAAGAATGGAAAGTAAGTTTCCAGGCAAATGGATCACAAAAGAAGGCAGGAGTCACTATCTCAATATTAGACCAAACAACCTTTAAGCTATCGAAAATTTTAAAAGATGAAAGGACACTACGTAATGATAAAAATTTAAATCCATCAACAAGAAATATCCATCCTAAACATATATGCACCCAACACAGGAGCACCAGTATTTATAAGGCAACTAGTAAATAAACTAAAAAGAGATATTGACTCTAACACTATTATAGTGGGGGACTTGAATACCCCACTGACAGCCCTAGATCATTGAGGCAAAAAATCAACAAGAAGATCCAGAACCTAAACTTGACACTCAACCAAATGGACTTAATAGATACCTACAGATTATTCCACCCAACAACCACAGAATATACATTCTTCTCATCACCACATGGAACGTACTCCAAGATTAATCACATCCTTGGTCATAAATCAAGCATAAACAAATCCATAAGGTTGAAATATTGCCATGCACATTCTCGGACCATATTGGAATACAAATAAATATCAGTACCAACAAAATTTCCCCAAAGCCCACAAAGACGTGGACACGAAACAGCATGATGCTGAACAACTACTGGGTCAACACTGAAATCAAAGGTGGAATTAAATTTCCTGGAAACAAATGAAAATGAAGAAACATCTTACCAAAACCTCTGGGATGCCATGACATCAGTTCTAAGAGGGGAATTTATATCCCTTTGAGCACACATCAAGAAAATGAAAAGATCACAAGTTGAGCGTCTAATAAATCACCTAAAAGAGCTGGAAAGAGAAGATCATCAAAACCCCAACTTTAGAAAAAGAAACCAAATCACCAAAATAAGAGCCCAAATATGGATCATAGAAAACAAAAATATCATAGAAAACATCAACAAATCAAAAAGTCAGTTCTTTGAAAAAATTACCAAGACAGATGGACCCATAGCCAGACTGACCAAGAAAAAGAGAGAAAAAACCCAAATAAACACAATCAGAAATACAAAAAATCAAATCACAACTGACTCTGAAGAAATACAAAAGATTATCAAAGATTAGTAAATACACCTCTATGGAAACAAACTTGATAACCTAAATGAAATAGAGGACTTTCTGACATCACACAACCTCACCAGGTTGAAATAAGAAGATATTGAACATCAAATAGATCAATAACAACCCAGGAAATTGACTCTGTCATAAGAAAACTACCTACAGAAAAAACCCTGGACTGGATGGCTTTCCAGCAGAATTCTACATAACGTACAAACAGGAGCTGATGCCAAGCCTATTGAAAGTAATCCTGGCTATTGAGAAAGATGGAATTCTCCCCAAATCATTGTGGGAAGCTAACATCACACGGATACCCAAACTGGGTAAAGATCCAACAAAAAAAGAGAACAACAGGCCAATATCCCTTATGAACAAAAAACCTCAATAAGATTCTAAAAATCAGATCCAAAAACACATCACAAAAATCATCCACCAGCCAGGCTCGGTGGCTCAGCCTGTAATCCCGCGCCTTTGGGAGGCTGAGGTGAGTGGATTGCCTGAGCCCACGGGTTCGAGACCCGCCTGGGCAGCGAGACCTCATCTTTACAATTAAAAAAAAAAAAAAAAATCAGCC